>NC_080045.1:29491087-29514448 GCF_012489685.1 Lotus japonicus | reverse complement strand
GTTCATGAATTGCTTGAGGAATGTTGCGTAGTCGTTTTAGGAATTAGTGCGTGTAACACCCCGATTTCGGTGGCGTCACTTTAGTAACTCAAAATAAAATAAAGCCGAAAAGCAGGTATTTTTTTTCGTTTTGTTTAAATAAAAAGACTTGTCGAAATAAAGACTCAACCCAATCGCGATTAACCAACGATTAATATACAATACAAGCACAGCCCTCGCTGCAACTAAAAACATCGTCACGAGTGACCTCTAGTGACGGAAAGGTAGTGCCCGTGGGCAATTATGTACAAACTAAAACAAAAGGTCAAGTATTCTGAATACAGTCCTCCAACGAAAGTAAGTCGGCCCAAAACGACCTCAAAAGACTTCCTACGTCCGACAAACTCCCTGTTATCCTCATGGAAGGGAATCACACGAAAAGCTAATAGTCGGGGACCTGCCCTGCCCCAAAATAAGGAATGACAATCAGAGCTATGACTCTAACAACCAACTCAAAGACTCTAACCACCCATATCCCACACTACTTTCATCGACCCTTCCTCGATCAGGCCTGAAGTCCGGGTCCTCGTCGAAAGCTTCAGTAATAGTCATTACGCTCCTGGTCCTCCTCGAGTGACGAGTCATCACGAATCGGCTGACGGACGCCTGGCAGCAGGCCGACCGCCCAAACACAAACATACAAACAAAGCCAAGGCGCTAGGGTCAACTTACAGAATACAATAGATATACAACCAACATGCGATAAAGGGGGTATATATATGTTGTATATATACATATAAGTTATGCGTTGCCTACCCTAAGGTATATACATGACATGTTATCAAATCTCTTACACAATTCAATCATCAAAACACATAACGATGTTTATCAACATCAAATCATCAAGTCTCAACAATTATAGTTAGAGTGCATGATATGTCATACAACGGTAATCATAATAAGATGCATGGTGTGCCAATGCAGAATATGCTGACACAAACCCGAATAACGTCACTCTGCTTGGCGACGGGACAAACCAATGGTATTGCCACTTAAAGGCTGGGCACCTCGAGACGGTCGTAACACTGGCCTCGTGTTTAACCATTTCTGCTCGGGCGTCGCTTATCACCTTTGGCTATAGTCAAGACGATCCAACTCTACATGGTTCGACCATTTCTGCTTGCTATGCCGGACATCAACAGGCACGATACAACTCTACATGGATGATCGTTACCTCCTGTTGTGCCAGGTATAGTCAGGACTGATTCAACTCTACACGGCTGATCGTTGCTTCCTGCTATACCGAAGTACTCCACTTGGCACTTCATCGCGTGTATGCATGGGTGCAATATGGTTAGCTAAACAACGATTCGTCCTCACAGGTAAAATTGGTTCATTGACCAAAGGCATCTACAACGAGAAACCTAGGCTATAGTCAAGTCGGTTGTGACCCCACGGGTTTAACCATTCTGCTTGCTACGCCAGACATCAACAGGCACGATACAACTCTACACGGCTGACCGTCACTACCTGTTGTGCCAAGTGTACTCTACTAGGTACCTTACTAACGCCCAGACCCTTGGCTAAAGCCCGTCTTCAAATTCTTCCCCATAAAATGAGTTCCCTTAAAACAATAGTTCTCTTATTAGGTAAAATGTTCCATCGTGAATTAGTCCATTATGTCGTTAATTCCAAAGTTCAGTTTTTCATTTCCAACACCTTTCAAAATAAAGTTCCCAAAGCTAGGATCACCGACCCATTCCCGTTTTCCAACTCACTTTCATTCCTAAGTCTTTTCCGTTGAATCATCGTCATTAATTAAAAACATTATATTCTTAATAAATATATTATGGATTTATTTACATAAAACAGATTATGATTATTTTCAGTCCAAAACTCTATAAGTTCAAAGTTTCCACCAAACCCAAACAACTCCCCGAGAAAACACTAGATCCCCTATAACAATGAAGGTTCGAACCTTGGTCCGACCTAACAAACGTTCCCAAAACAAACCCGTCCTTGTCATGACGAAGGTAAGTGTATTCTACACTCCAAAAGTGGCATCAAAATGCACGAATATAGTCAGCACAATTTAATCATAAACGCAAATACATCAAGCTCTATCGAGCGATGAATCAATATGGCAGTGCTGTAAACATAACCTTGTCATATCCACTAGAAAGCGATAAGACAGAAACCAGTAAACGGCCGAAGCCTCTCAGAAAACGGAGACACACGTCTCATATAAGTTCACCCGGCCGAAGCCTCCAGAAAACATTTTCCAATTCAAAGCGATAAACAATATCCAAGCAATATTCAATATCAAGCAATACTCAAGTCGAAGTTATCGACGCCTACAATACAAATAGCTAGTAAGTAAGTTGCTCTAACCTCGAGTTGTTCTAGTCTCGCGGTGCAGGTCTCGCTCACAAGCTTGCTCAGTCAATCCCAAGGTTTCCACAATTGAACCTTTGAGCAAACAAAGCAATAATGAATCAACACAAGTCGATACAGTCGAAACAATCCTAACTAATGGTCGACAAAGCTCGAGAAGCTTCAGAGTACAACATTTAGGCACGAATGGAAGGGCTTCCCCCGAATGGATGAGTTTTGACTCGATTCAAGTTTTGTACAAAAACACTTTATTCGCTAAAACATGCATAACTCGAGCTACAGAACTCGGAATGACACAAAACCAGTGCCAAAATTTCGACAATTGAAAGAGCTACGCAATGGCTCAGGTCATAGAGACTCAAAAATTATTTTTGGACACGGTACCCAAGCAAATAGGTTTCGGCCACTATGGAAAATAGGGTTTTCGAACTTTTTCTTCGATCTAAATCAATTCCTAGGTATTCTTAGGCGATATCTAGGCCAGGGAAACTCTCAGAAAAATTATCGGGTCGAAAACTGTCGCAGGGGTATTTTGGTCAATATTTTTAGCTCGGAAACTCAAAATCAGAATTTCGAAAAACAAATTAGATGGGGTTGATCCTAACGACATTTATAACAACTAATCCTACTAAAGCTAAGCTCAGTCGAGAGTTTTTGATCCAAAAAGCGGAACCTCAGCATAAAAATGGGTTTTTGAGCAGAATTGAAACTCGGCGGCAATTCGGCGAGATTCAACAGAAAACAACCGGATATTCATGCTCTAGAGCACGTAGGCAATAAGTTTAGACACTGAAATCAAGTTATTTGGACAGTTTTACAAAAAGCCCCAAACTTTGAGCTCAGAAAAACATAGAAAAAGTCGACAGATCTGACGATCAGAAGTGAGGGATAGTAACTATACCTCGATGTCTTCGATTAGCAACGAACGGAACGACGATCGGTCAAGAATTGGAAAAAAACACTTTTCCTCCTTTCCTCCAAGAGCTCTCGGCCGTGTGTGTGTGTTTTGGGATTTTTTTGTTTTTTTTTTTCATTTTTCATACTATATATAGGAAATGGAAAATGCGGAAAAATGAAAATTTCGCAATTCCGATTTTTCCTACTGATTCCAACGTATTTTAGACACGATATTCTTCCCGCTGAATCTTCTAATTCTTCAAAGAAATATCAGTATGATTTTTGGTTTTCGAGGCTTGTTTTTAATGCTTACCGGCATTAAAAATGCACTTTATGCACTTTATGATATTGACCTCGGATGCAGAAACTTCCTTCTGAAGAAAGATTTGGAACGTCGATTAGAGTGGGCGTGCGCGGATGAAATCTTTATTTGAAGCTCCGAATAGAAAAAGTCTTCATCGTCCGTCGATTTTAGAGTTTTTGAACTATCAGGGATTCCGTTTCGGCAAACTTCCGAGAATTGGAATTTGACGTTCGTACATTCCAGGGATTCGCATCGAAATACTTGTTTATAGACGAATAAGAGAAATTCTAACATTTCTCTGAAGATTTTTGGAATTAGTTTCCATCGCGTCCTAAAGTGTAAATTAGCTATTTACTAGTGTCTTTGACCTAGGCTTAGGCGAATATTAATCGTGCTATAACTCTTATCGGTTTTGATACAATCCTTGAACTTTTCCTGAACCTTCTCCTTCATAAATTTATTTCATCCA
Source organism: Lotus japonicus (assembly GCF_012489685.1). Classification (NCBI taxonomy): domain Eukaryota; kingdom Viridiplantae; phylum Streptophyta; class Magnoliopsida; order Fabales; family Fabaceae; genus Lotus; species Lotus japonicus. The sequence goes on along the minus strand of NC_080045.1, from coordinate 29,510,405 downwards.
ATAAACTCTTGTTCAGGTTTCCCTTCACGATACATCGAACTTATTCGTTAATAAGGAATTCACTAATTTATTTTAAGCTTAAAATCTTGGGTCTCACATTACTACCCTCCAAAAAGAAAGTTTCGACCTCGAAACTTACGGTTCAGTAGAAATTCCAGATACTCTTCCTCGATCTGTTCCTTAAGCTCCCATGTAGCATCGCCTATGTCCTTGTTCCAAATGATTGTCACCAACACAATCTCTATTCCCCTCAACTGTTTTATCCTTGTGTCACCAATGCTAATTGGCGGCGTTTTCGAAAGACAGTTCATCTTTCAGCTCTATGTCGTCCGGCTCGACCACTCGTGTCGGTTCTATGTTGGAAATAATATTGGTTGGCACTCGGTGCAATCGCACAGCCTTATCCACTTGCTCATTTGCTTTCGTTCGTTCGATATTCTGCTTAAAACTCGTACACCTCTGCCATTCCAGAGTGAATGTTCAACTTGTCCTTGTGATCTTCACTCATGTTTCAAAACTTAACTCGATCGCTCTATAACTCATAGACGAACAATTCCCTTGGAATCTACTAGTCCATTAATCATTACCTCTAACTTCGTAACTATCCTTATTCGCACCCTGAAATCAATCTTCTACTTAGTCATCATTCAAATTAAAACTCGACTCGAGTCTTGATACCTTGTGCATCGCTAGACCCAATCCCTTTTAACATCCATTCATCAACAACTTATAAGCTAATCATCATATCAATATCTTACAATCCATCATTGTCATCTCCCCTTTTTCGAGACTTCCCTTACTCGAACCATAAAACCAACCTTCACTTATTCACAACCCACTTTACAATTACCTAAAATCCTTAACACTTCCCCCAAATCCGAACTTATTCCCTAGAAGATCAAATCATAACTGTACCTCGGGAAACTTAACTAGTCATTTTATCATCCGATCCCTCAACATTCTGAGGTTTAACTACAATCGTTAATGCTAACACCACTAAATATCTTATTCGTACATGATTTTCACCTCCCAAGGTCAATCTTAACCCTAAGACCCTCATTCAACTTAGTGAAAATCACTTGCTAACCCCAGCATGCAACATCGGACTTCATAACAAAGTCCCATTCACTCTTAGACTCTAAGAAATTTGTCCACATATAACAACCTCAAGTATTCATCTTAACACTAACTCACTATTTCCGTAACTAGATCGTCCTCCAATCAATCCGATACTTAGTCTCTCGATCAAAACCTGACAAACTTTGAGTCCTAAACACTTAGGGCAAGAATTATAGACTTAAACCTAAACTTTCACCAAGTTTGGACCTCAAATGTCCTTTAATTCTTCAATACTTCTTAAATGAATATCCATTTCTTAAAACTATAACTCCTTCGCAAGCAAACAAATACTTCACGCGAACTTTACCTCCCAACTCAACTAGTCCTCGATCCAATCAAATCAACCTTACCAATCCATCTATCAAGTCCATTGCCAGTTCTGATTCCGAATATCACCCCCCTCAACATTAAGTTGATCAGGCCTAATACCTCGAAGGTGAAGATTTAGAAAAACTCACTGGAACAGTCAATGAGTTCCTAACATCCAGTAACCACAAATATCCTGATATCAAGTCCCTAACGATTCCGCTACGGAACCACACACCCTCAACATAACACGTATACTGCCCCTAAGGAATTTCTCTAAGATTCATTCTTCAGCTTCTAGCTTCCTTATAAACGCATCGGTGCGAGACTACTTTCCAGGCTTAGCGTGTCATCCTAAACCTCGTGTAACTTCTATAGTTTAAACACGAGTAACCGTCAAATAAAGTCTTAATAGGTGTATTAACCATAAGGTCAAAGCTTAAACGGTATAAGTAAGTTAGGTGTGTTGCACATTCTACGAGAGTAATGAAGAGCATGTTGTACTAGAATGAGAAAGAATAGTTAGAAGGTTACCATCGTTCTTGCGCTCTCCTCTGGTTAACTCCTCAGCTCCTTCACCATCCATGATATAAACTCTTCCTCTAGCAGCAGGGCGCTTTCCCCTTATGGTGTTGACAAATGGCTCAACCTTGGGTGTCTTGCAGTTGTTGGCCAGATGTCCTGGTAGATCACACTTGAAACACCTCGGCTTCCCCTTCGGGCATTTCGTGGAGTAGTGCCCAATCTCCCCGCATTTAAAACATGTCATCTCACGGCTCTCAGCTTGGCTTCCTGCTCCTCCCGCAGCAGCAATCGTAGGCCTGTACGGTCCTGGGGTAAACCCTTCCCCCGTAGGACGCTGATAAGGCTTCTTCATCTGTAACTTTCCTTTTCCCTTGTTGTCTTGGGAGCTCGACCTCATCGGTCCCCCAATTCCTGCTCTATTCATCCTTCTATTTTTCATCAGCTCCACCTCGGTGGCCTTCTCCACCAAAGTTTGAAACCGCATAATTCCCAACGGTCTCACCGAGTCCTCAATGTCAGCTCTTAGTCCCCTCACAAAGCGCTTGCACATATAGGGTTCATCAACCTGATCACGGAAAAATCGGAAGTGTTTGGCCAAAGATTCCAACTTAGCAGCATATTCCGGAATAGTCATGCTCCCTTGGCGAAGAGTCAGAAACTGCGACTCACGCTCGTCACAAGCACTATCAGGAAAATACTTCTCCAGAAAAGCAGCACGAAAAGAATTCCAGTTCACCTCAACATGGTTTGCCTCCATCATCCCTCTGGCGCCCCTCCACCAGTACTCAGCATCGCCCAGCAGTAGATGAGTTGCCAGGCCCACCTTGGCCCCTTCACTAGTCTGTAGTACTTCAAAAATCTTCTCAATCTCTTGGATCCATAGATCCGCCTCGTCCGGGTCGGTCCCACCCGTGAACTTGGGTGGATTCTGTCTTCTGAAATCATTCAATCCCCTGTTCTGGTCCAGGGCTGCTTCTCTCTGAAGCCGGTGTAGCTCACGTGCATCCTCAGCAGCACGCCTATGTGCATTGTCATTCGTTTGTACAGTCATTGCTTGGACCAAAGTGGCCACCATCTCAGCAAGTTGGTTCGCGTTCACCATGTTCTGTATTCGTTTAGCAAACAGTCAGTACCAATCATAAGATAGTATTATGCATAGCTATACAATATGATTAGGTAGCAACTTCAATCAATTAAAGTGAAGATCGCTTGGCAGACAATCAATTTTTTCTCTTTGCAGAGTCACACAACCTAGCACAGAAGACCTATTCCCCAAAGACTCCCGAAAGACTCGACAAGCTCTGATACCACAATGTAACACCCCGATTTCGGTGACGTCACTTTAGTAACTCAAAATAAAATAAAGCCGAAAAGCAGGTATTTTTTTTCGTTTTGTTTAAATAAAAAGACTTGTCGAAATAAAGACTCAACCCAATCGCGATTAACAGCGATTAATATACAATACAAGCACAGCCCTCGCTGCAACTAAAAACATCGTCACGAGTGACCTCCAGTGACGGAAAGGTAGTGCCCGTGGGCAATTATGTACAAACTAAAACAAAAGGTCAAGTATTCTGAATACAGTCCTCCAACGAAAGTAAGTCGGCCCAAAACGGCCTCAAAAGACTTCCTACGTCCGACAAACTCCCTGTGATCCTCATGGAAGGGAATCACACGAAAAGCTAATAGTCGGGGACCTGCCCTGCCCCAAAATAAGGAATGACAATCAGAGCTATGACTCTAACAACCAACTCAAAGACTCTAACCACCCATATCCCACACTACTTTCATCGACCCTTCCTCGATCAGGCCTGAAGTCCGGGTCCTCGTCGAAAGCTTCAGTAATAGTCATTACGCTCCTGGTCCTCCTCGAGTGACGAGTCATCACGAATCGGCTGACGGACGCCTGGCAGCAGGCCGACCGCCCAAACACAAACATACAAACAAAGCCAAGGCGCTAGGGTCAACTTACAGAATACAATAGATATACAACCAACATGCGATAAAGGGGGTATATATATGTTGTATATATACATATAAGTTATGCGTTGCCTACCCTAAGGTATATACATGACATGTTATCAAATCTCTTACACAATTCAATCATCAAAACACATAACGATGTTTATCAACATCAAATCATCAAGTCTCAACAATTATAGTTAGAGTGCATGATATGTCATACAACGGTAATCATAATAAGATGCATGGTGTGCCAATGCAGAATATGCTGACACAAACCCGAATAACGTCACTCTGCTTGGCGACGGGACAAACCAATGGTATTGCCACTTAAAGGCTGGGCACCTCGAGACGGTCGTAACACTGGCCTCGTGTTTAACCATTTCTGCTCGGGCGTCGCTTATCACCTTTGGCTATAGTCAAGACGATCCAACTCTACATGGTTCGACCATTTCTGCTTGCTATGCCGGACATCAACAGGCACGATACAACTCTACATGGATGATCGTTACCTCCTGTTGTGCCAGGTATAGTCAGGACTGATTCAACTCTACACGGCTGATCGTTGCTTCCTGCTATACCGAAGTACTCCACTTGGCACTTCATCGCGTGTATGCATGGGTGCAATATGGTTAGCTAAACAACGATTCGTCCTCACAGGTAAAATGGGTTCATTGACCAAAGGCATCTACAACGAGAAACCTAGGCTATAGTCAAGTCGGTTGTGACCCCACGGGTTTAACCATTCTGCTTGCTACGCCAGACATCAACAGGCACGATACAACTCTACACGGCTGACCGTCACTACCTGTTGTGCCAAGTGTACTCTACTAGGTACCTTACTAACGCCCAGACCCTTGGCTAAAGCCCGTCTTCAAATTCTTCCCCATAAAATGAGTTCCCTTAAAACAATAGTTCTCTTATTAGGTAAAATGTTCCATCGTGAATTAGTCCATTATGTCGTTAATTCCAAAGTTCAGTTTTTCATTTCCAACACCTTTCAAAATAAAGTTCCCAAAGCTAGGATCACCGACCCATTCCCGTTTTCCAACTCACTTTCATTCCTAAGTCTTTTCCGTTGAATCATCGTCATTAATTAAAAACATTATATTCTTAATAAATATATTATGGATTTATTTACATAAAACAGATTATGATTATTTTCAGTCCAAAACTCTATAAGTTCAAAGTTTCCATCAAACCCAAACAACTCCCCGAGAAAACACTAGATCCCCTATAACAATGAAGGTTCGAACCTTGGTCCGACCTAACAAACGTTCCCAAAACAAACCCGTCCTTGTCATGACGAAGGTAAGTGTATTCTACACTCCAAAAGTGGCATCAAAATGCACGAATATAGTCAGCACAATTTAATCATAAACGCAAATACATCAAGCTCTATCGAGCGATGAATCAATATGGCAGTGCTGTAAACATAACCTTGTCATATCCACTAGAAAGCGATAAGACAGAAACCAGTAAACGGCCGAAGCCTCTCAGAAAACGGAGACACACGTCTCATATAAGTTCACCCGGCCGAAGCCTCCAGAAAACATTTTCCAATTCAAAGCGATAAACAATATCCAAGCAATATTCAATATCAAGCAATACTCAAGTCGAAGTTATCGACGCCTACAATACAAATAGCTAGTAAGTAAGTTGCCCTAACCTCGAGTTGTTCTAGTCTCGCGGTGCAGGTCTCGCTCACAAGCTTGCTCAGTCAATCCCAAGGTTTCCACAATTGAACCTTTGAGCAAACAAAGCAATAATGAATCAACACAAGTCGATACAGTCGAAACAATCCTAACTAATGGTCGACAAAGCTCGAGAAGCTTCAGAGTACAACATTTAGGCACGAATGGAAGGGCTTCCCCCGAATGGATGAGTTTTGACTCGATTCAAGTTTTGTACAAAAACACTTTATTCGCTAAAACGTGCATAACTCGAGCTACAGAACTCGGAATGACACAAAACCAGCGCCAAAATTTCGACAATTGAAAGAGCTACGCAATGGCTCAGGTCATAGAGACTCAAAAATTATTTTTGGACACGGTACCCAAGCAAATAGGTTTCGGCCACTATGGAAAATAGGGTTTTCGAACTTTTTCTTCGATCTAAATCAATTCCTAGGTATTCTTAGGCGATATCTAGGCCAGGGAAACTCTCAGAAAAATTATCGGGTCGAAAACTGTCGCAGGGGTATTTTGGTCAATATTTTTAGCTCGCAAACTCAAAATCAGAATTTCGAAAAACAAATTAGATGGGGTCGATCCTAACGACATTTATAACAACTAATCCTACTAAAGCTAAGCTCAGTCGAGAGTTTTTGATCCAAAAAGCGGAACCTCAGCATAAAAATGGGTTTTTGAGCAGAATTGAAACTCGGCGGCAATTCGGCGAGATTCAACAGAAAACAACCGGATATTCATGCTCTAGAGCACGTAGGCAATAAGTTTAGACACTGAAATCAAGTTATTTGGACAGTTTTACAAAAAGCTCCAAACTTTGAGCTCAGAAAAACATAGAAAAAGTCGACAGATCTGACGATCAGAAGTGAGGGATAGTAACTATACCTCGATGTCTTCGATTAGCAAAGAACGGAACGACGATCGGTCAAGAATTGGAAAAAAACACTTTTCCTCCTTTCCTCCAAGAGCTCTCGGCCGTGTGTGTGTGTTTTGGGATTTTTTTGTTTTTTTTTTTCATTTTTCATACTATATATAGGAAATGGAAAATGCGGAAAAATGAAAATTTCGCAATTCCGATTTTTCCTACTGATTCCAACGTATTTTAGACACGATATTCTTCCAGCTGAATCTTCTAATTCTTCAAAGAAATATCAGTATGATTTTTGGTTTTCGAGGCTTGTTTTTAATACTTACCGGCATTAAAAATGCACTTTATGCACTTTATGATATTGACCTCGGATGCAGAAACTTCCTTCTGAAGAAAGATTTGGAACGTCGATTAGAGTTGGCATGCGTGGATGAAATCTTTATTTGAAGCTCCGAATAGAAAAAGTCTTCATCGTCCGTCGATTTTAGGGTTTTTGAACTATCAGGGATTCCATTTCGGCAAACTTCCGAGAATTGGAATTTGACGTTCGTACATTCCAGGGATTCGCATCGAAATACTTGTTTATAGACGAATAAGAGAAATTCTAACATTTCTCTGAAGATTTTTGGAATTAGTTTCCATCGCGTCCTAAAGTGTAAATTAGCTATTTACTAGTGTCTTTGACCTAGGCTTAGGCGAATATTAATCGTGCTATAACTCTTATCGGTTTTGATACAATCCTTGAACTTTTCCTGAACCTTCTCCTTCATAAATTTATTTCATCCAATAAACTCTTGTTCAGGTTTCCCTTCACGATACATCGAACTTATTCGTTAATAAGGAATTCACTAATTTATTTTAAGCTTAAAATCTTGGGTCTCACAATGCGAGTCATCTGCACACCTGCCTTATGGCGAGCGTGTCCAGAATAGGCTAATTTCGCTTTTAGAGCAACGTTTTAAGTGAGATTTCAAATCCTTGGAAAATTTAAAGGTTCTCTTTATTTTTCCTTTGATCAGCGTTTCATTTCGGAACCCTGGAATGTACGCACGATAGTATTCACTTTTCGGAAGTCCGACGACGCTAATTTCTTTGCTTCGAGACCCTAGATTCAAGCGCTGGATGAAGACTTTTTCTATTCGGAACTTATAACGAAGTTTCCGTCCGCGTTGCCAGATTTGTTTCGACGTTTCCAATCTTTCTTCAGAAGGAAGTTTTGTCGTCCGACCATCACAGCAAAAAGTAGTTTTTCGGGACAGATTAACTTACACCGCTTTTGGGATTTTAGATATCGTTTTTCCCAAATGTCAGAGATTTGTTTTGAGTTCTGGAATTCTGTCGCCAGAATCTCTCTTAGAATTCATCGGTGAACGTGCTGCAAAAATCGGAATCGCGAAATTTTCATTTTCCCGCGATTTCACCTGCCTATAAATAGTTAAAAAATCAAAATATCTTCATTTTCCTTCCATTTGGGGCCGCAGATTGTGGAGAGCAAGGGAGAGGAAGATTTTCGCCGAAACTCGACCGATCTTCGCGCAGTTCGTTCCTACTTCAAGGTATCGAGGTAACTAGCTTGATTCTTACCTCTGATCATCGTTTCTACTGCTTTTCTGTAGTCGTTTCTGTGCTCAAAGTTTCGAGCTTTTCGTAAAACTGTCCGTTTTTCCTGATTTCTCTGTTGGGGTTTGTTCTCTACGTGCCCAAGAGCCTAAAACCTCCGTCGGTATTCGCCGATATGGATCGAGTTGTCCAAGATCTGAAAAACTGTTTCAAAACCCTTTTTGTCGCACATTTCGAAACTTTACTGTCGAAAAGTCGTAATCTGACTTCATGCCTTTAGGATTAGTTGTCACGGAAGTCGTTAGGATCATTGCTGTCAAATTTGTTTTCCGAACTGATAACTTTGAGGTTTTGAGCTTTTATTTTAGACCAAAATGCCCCTGAATAGCCGTATTTCGATCCGATCGTCCGAAAATTGTTCTGACAGTTTCTTTGCCTTAGTTTTACCCTAAAACTACCTTGTAAACAGATTTGATCGAAGAAAAAGAGCCGGAGCCCTTTTTTCTTTTTGGCCGAGAGCTTGTAGTGAGGGGGGGGGGGGAGTTTTTCGTTTTCAAAAACTTATCTTTTCGTACTCGATTGTAGTATTCTGAAGTTTTAATGCTTTGTCTATCGTTAATGTGTTGTGTGGTGATCGAGCTAATCGATTTTGTTTGGATTTCTGCTTTGTTTTCTCCGAGGTTCAGTTGAAGGGACTTTGGATATTGTAGAGCAATCTTGTGAAGGATATTGTAACCACGAGACTGGAGCAGCTCGAGGTTAGGGCAACTTACTTATTAGCTATGACTGTATAATAGGCGTCGAGAAATTCGACTTATGCTTTGTGTTGATATTGATTATGATGATGAACTGATGTTATGATGTTGTCTATAACTTATGATGTTGAGATGTTGTTGAATGGTGCGTTCTGACGCGACTTCGGAGTGGGGATTCATTGATCTGGTGATCTTTGATATTTCGGGTTGGATGAACAACCCTAGGCAAGTTCAAACTTGAGTTTTGAGACTTAGCCATTCGTTGGTATTCGTTGGAATGCTTAGACTTTCCCCGGGAAACTTCTTTTGGAGGGTTTTTGTAAAACCTAGAATGAATAGAATTTTGAAAACTAGAGACTTTGGGAAACCTAGACTTTGAGAAATAAACTCATAACTTGACTAATTCAATTCGAAATAATTTTTATTAACGAATAATCATAGGGAACTAAAGGGGGAAAATAATTGCGAAAGACGGGGAAAAGTCGTCAAGTCTTGAAGTTACTGGGAATTTGGGAAAGCCACCAAGGTGAGCTATGGTGATGATTGAAAGTCACCGAGTACTTTAGTACTCTTATTGTTGGGGTTGTGTTGTATTGACCGACACTAACCCTGGGTTTTGACGTTGGGTCTTGTAAGACCCAAGTTTTTAAGCTTAAAATAAGTGGAAGAGATCTCCATTTACGATTAGGCTTGAAGTATCGTGAAGGAAAAACCTGAACAAGAGTTTATCGGAAGGAATAAATTTATGAAGGAGAAAGTTCAGGAACAGTCTAAGAATCGTATCGAAGTCGATAAAAGTTATAGCACGATCGATATACACTTAAACTTAGGGCAAGAGCGCTAGAATTAGCTGATTTCCACTTAAAGACACGATGGAAACTAATTCCAAAAATCTTCAGAGAAATGTTAGAATTTCTCTTAATCCTTATATGACCATCGTTTCGAGGCGAAACTATAGGATCTACGAACGTCCGATTCCAATCATCGGAATGTTTGCCGAAACTGAAACCCTGGTATTTCAAAACCCTAGAATCAACCGACAATGAAGACTTTTTCTATTCAGAGCTTCAAATGAAGATTCCACATGCGTACACCCATTTCTCTTGATGATTTCAATCTTTCTTTAGAAGGAAGTTTTCTATTCCGACATTCAATGCAAAAAGTAACTTATCGGGTAAAATAGTTTTACACCGACTTTGCATTAGTCACCTAAAATACCAGGAAACCTCTTTTGAGTTTTGGATTTATGTCGCCAAAACCTATCTTAGAATTCACGGAGAATGAAGCCGGAAAAATCGGAATCGCGAAACTTTCATTTTCCCGCGTTTTTCCATCCTCTATATAGCAAGCCTCGAAAACCAAAAATCATACTGATATTTCTTTGAAGAATTAGAAGATTCAGCGGGGTGAATATCGTGTCTAAAATACGTTGGAATCAGTAGGAAGAAATCGGGATCGCTTTTATATTTTTATCTTAACTCTATGAGTTAAATCCTCCGATATCTAAACAAAACTGTACCGGTTTACAAAATATCTATTCATTCTTATCCAATCTCTGATAAATATCTATTCAACCTTATCCAATCTTTAATAAATATCTGTTCATACTTATCCAATCTTGATAAATATCTATTCATACTTATCCGATCTTTGATAAATATCTTCCATTTCATTCCCTATAAATATGTGAAGCTTGAAACAAAAACCTCACAAACACACACACACAACCCGCGGCTTGGAGAGAAGAAGGAGGAGGAGAGCTTTTCGTCGATTCTTGTCTGATCGTCCCACAGTTCGTTGCTACGCGTAGGCCTCAAGGTACTGACGCTTTTCCTTACTTCTGATCGTAAATTCTGCCGCTTTTCTCTATACTTTTATGTACTCTTAGTTTTGAGGTTTTTGCAAAACTATCTAGATAACTTCATCTTTTTATCTAAATTTATTCCCTGCGTGCCCCTGAGCATGTTTAGCGGATTACATTTTGCTGATTCTCGCCGAATTGCTGCCGAGTTTCAATTCTGCTCATAATACCCATTTTTGGCTAAAGTTCCAACCTTTGGGCTTAAAACCCTCGACTGAGCTTAGCGTTAGTAAGATTAGTCGTCATAATCGTCGTTAGTATCAACCCCATCTAATTTGTTTTTCGAAACTCTGATTTTGAAATTCTGAGCTGAAAATAATGACCAAAATACCCCTGCGACAGTTTTCGATCCGATAATTTTTCCGAGTTTAGATTAACCTTAGTTACGACTAATGATAACCTAGGAACCAAGTTTGATCGAAGAAAAATCGACACACACAATTACCATGTGTGGCCGAGAGCTACCCTAGGAGGAGGAAGAAAATTTCTTTTTCAAAAACTTGTCCTTTCGCGCTAGATTATCGTACCTCGGAGTATATGCTACTTCGTGTAACCTTAGTGAGTATTGATTGCTGAGGGAATTCTGTGGTTTTTACTCTAAAGGTTATTTTGAGGAATTTCCTGAAGAACAAGGAGCTGATTGTGAAGGAGCGTTTGAAGAGAACTCTGGAAATTGGCTAAGGTGAGGGCTGCTCTCTGAATTACTAGATAATGTTTTAGGTGTCGACGAATTCGACTTGATTTATGTGTTATGCACTTAATTGCTAAATGTCTGAAATGATTTCTGAGGCTTCGGCCGAGCTTGTTGATTTCATGATGCCTTGATATTGTGTGCTAAATGATTCGCATGTTATGTGCTAAATGATTAATCTAGGATGTGTTGGAATATGCTGTTTATGCTTATTGGATTGCGCTTATTTAACTATATTATTTCACATATATCTGTGGTACTGAGGAGTGAGAAATACGGGCAAGTCATGCCGATTTTATTTTGAGAGTTTGAGAAAGTTTGACGGGACGAACGGAGTTCGGGCCTTGTTATGGTTATGATGGATCGAGACATTCTCGGGGAGTTAATTGGGATTTTGGTGGATGTTGAAGACTCATAAGATTTGCGATAAGACTAAAAGGATATTATTTTATAAGGAAAATTCATAAGACATTAAACAACCTCTAAACCTTTAAATAATGATAACAATCTCGAGTGCAAGTTGAGGATTGAATCTTAGTTGTGGAAAGCGAGAAGTGTCGTCGGATCCAAGGCTTGAGAAAGATTGTGAGTTCTGAGTATGTTGATACTCATTCGCTCTGGGAGCAGTTTGTTTAGCCATCCAAGGGATGAGCCGAGAAGCTTCACTGAGGCGTGAGACCTTGTGAATGCGTGATACTCCACTGAGGCGTGAGACCTTGTGGAAAGCATGGATCTTCACTGAGGCGTGAGACCTCGTGAACAGCATGAAGCTTCACTGAGGCGTGAGACCTTGTGAATGCGGGATACTCCACTGAGGCGTGAGACCTTGTGGAAAGCATGGATCTTCACTGAGGCGTGAGACCTCGTGAATAGCATGGAACTTCACTGAAGCGTGAGACTTCGTGCAAGTGTGTAAATTCACTGGGGCGTGAGACGCCGTGAAAGCATAAAACTTCACTGAAGCGTGAGACTTTGTGAATGTGTGAGACTCCACTGAAGCGTGAGACTTCGTGAGAGCATTGATGACTCGAAGAGTTATCGTGAGTGTTTGCACTCATTTAATGATTATTGTATTTTGCCGCAGAATCGACTTTTGCCTTAGGGTATTCTTTATAGAGACATTAAGTTAGCTAGAACATGTAAGACCTGGATTTTCAGAACAAGTTAAGTTTCCGACTCACACGTAGAAATAGTGTAAGCGTGACAGGAGTTTGACATTTGAGAAAGATTAATGAAGAAGAAAGTTCAGGAATTGCTTGAGGAATGTTGCGTAGCTGTTTTCGGAGTTAGTGCGAGTCGTCTGCACACTTGCCTTAGGGCGAGCGTGTCCAGAATAGGCTATTTCGCTCTTAAAGCAACGTTTTGAGTGAGATTTCGAACTCTCGGAAAATTTAAAGATTCTCTTTATTTTTCCATCGACCAGCGTTTCATTTCGGAACTCTGGACTGTACGCACGATAGGTTTCACTTTTCGGATGTCCGCCGACGCTAATTTCTTTGCTTCGAAACCCTATTTTCGAGCAATGGATGAAGACTTTTTCTATTCGGGACTTCTAACGAAGATTCCGTCCGCGTTTCCAGACTTGTTTCGACGTTTCCAATCTTTCTTCAGTTGGAAGTTTTGTCGTTTGAGCATCACAGCAAAAAGTAGTTTTTCGGGGCAGATTAACCGACACCGCTTTTGAGTTTTTCGATATCGTTTTTCCCAAATCCTAGATATTTGTTTTGAGTTCTGGAATTCCGACGCCAGAATCTCTCTTAGAATTTCTCGGTGATCGTGCTGCAAAAATCGGAATCGCGAAATTTTCATTTTCCCGCGATTTCACCCGCCTATAAATAGCGCGAAAAAGCAAAATCCTCTCATTTTCTTTCCATTTGTGGCTGATTTCGTGGGGAGCAAGGGGGGAGGGGATTTCCGCGAAAACTTGACCAATCTTCGTGCAGTTCGTCCCTACTTCTAGGTATCGAGGTAACTATCATGAATCCTGCCTCTGATTGTTGTTTCTGTTGCGTTTCTGAAGCCGTTTCTGTGCTCTAAGTTTTGAGCTTTTTCTAAAATTGTCCGATTTCTCTGATTTCTCGCTTGGGTTATGTTCCTTATGTTTCCCTGAGTCTAAAACCTCTGTCAGTAAACTCTGATTTCGATTCATTTGTCCAGGATCTGAAAAATTGACTCAAAACTCTTTTTGTCTCACATTTCGAAACTTTATTGTCGAAAAGACTTAATATGACTTCGTGCCTTTAGGATTTGTTGTCACGGATATCATGAGGATCGTTGCTGTCAAATTTGTTTTCAGAACTGATAACTTTGAAGTTTTGAGCCTTTATTTTGGACCAAAATGCCCCTGCGTAGTCGTATTTCGGCCCGATTGTCCGAAAATTGTTCTGACAGTTTCTTTGCCTTAGTTTTACCCTAAAACTATCTTGTAAACTGATTTGATCGAAGAAAAAGAGCCGAAGCCCTTTTCTCCTTATGGCCGTGGGTTTTTCCTAAGGGGAGGGGAGTTTTTCGTTTTCGAAAACTTGTCCTTTCGTACCCGTTTGTCGTATTCTGAAGCTTTGATGCTTTGTCTATCGTTTATGTATTGTATTGCGATCGAACTAATCGATTTTGTGTGGATTCTGCTTTGTTTTTCCTCCGAGGTTCAGTTGAAGGAACTTTGGAAGTTTCAAGGCATTCCTGTGAAGGAGATTTGATTTGCGAAGCTGGATCAGCTCGAGGTTAGGGCAACTTACTATATATTAGCTATGACTGCATGATAGGCGTCGATAAATTCGACTTATGTTTTATCTGATGTTGTTTTTGATGATGAGTTGATGTTATGATGCTTTTCCATACTTGTGATGTTGTGCTTTTGTTGGATTGAGCGTTTTGACGCAATTTCGGAGTGGAGATTCATTGATCTGGTGATCTTTGATATTTCGGGTTGGATGAACAACCCTAGGCAAGTCCAAATGTGGGGTTTGAGACTTAGCCATATGTTGGAATTCTTAGACTTTCCCCGGGAAATGTATTTTGGGTGGTTGATCTTTGAAAACTTAGAATGATAGAGCTTTGAAAAACTAAAGACTTGGGAAACTTAGACTTTGAGAAATAAACTCATAACTTGACTAATTCGAATTGAAACAATTTTTATTAACGTTTAAGCATAGGAGAACTGAAGGGGAAAATATTTACGAAAGACGGGGAAAAGTCGACTTTGTTGTGGGTTTGGAGAGTTATCGGAATTGGGGGAAGCCACTAAGGTGAGCTATGGTGATGATTGAAAGTCACCGAGTACTCTAGTACTCTTGGGGATTGTTGTGGAGCCGTGTTGTATTGACCGACACCTAGTGCTCTTGTTGTTTGGGCTGTGTTGTATTGACCGACACTAGACCCTTGTGTATTCTGTGGATGGAGTTGTGTTGTATTGACCGACACTTACTCCGAGTTGTGTTGTATTGACCGACACTAACTCATGGGTTTGTTGAGATTGGGTTGTGAGCTAAACACTTTCGTGGTAAGGACGATTCGTTGTTTGGCTAACCACGTTGCATTCAATCGGGTGAATAACGGGAATGGTTCACCTGTGCATATCATGGTGAATAACGGGAATGGTTCACCTTGCATTAATGATGAATAACGGGAATGGTTCATCATTCGGTGAATAACGGGAATGGTTCACCAAGGATGAATAACGGGAATGGTTCATCCAGGATGGATTTCATCCAGGATGGATAACGGGAATGGTCCATCCATAGTGAAAATGCTTCACTTGTGGCGAACGGGAACGCGTCACAAATCCGGATACATATTGTGCATTTCACGCATACATTCATGCTGACTGAGATTGTGTGCTGTTTGTTTATTGAAGCAATGTTAGAGCCATAACATGCTAGGATTGTTTATATGTATATATATCAACATATATCTATACCCCATATCACATGTTGAGTGTATATCTACTTATTGCTGTGAGTTGACCCTAGCGCCTTGGCTTTGTTTGTATGTTTGTGTTTGGGCGGTCGGCCTGCTGCCAGATGTCGATGGTCGACTGGTGTTCGATGGTCTCTCCCTCGGGGGGGATCAGATATGAGCTTGTGGATCGGGATGCCCCCACCGCTTGGGTGATCGATGTTGTGGGTCATCGAGCGACGTACAGG
Source organism: Lotus japonicus (assembly GCF_012489685.1). Classification (NCBI taxonomy): domain Eukaryota; kingdom Viridiplantae; phylum Streptophyta; class Magnoliopsida; order Fabales; family Fabaceae; genus Lotus; species Lotus japonicus. The sequence continues at coordinate 29,494,928 of NC_080045.1, read as the reverse complement.
GGAAGGGTCATGGAGGACCGGACTGACGAGTGTGAACATCTGACGAAAGAAGTTCTACGACGCATGGAGCTGAGCTTCAACTTGCCGTCTTCAGTTCGCCGAGGACTCGGATGTGTGAGCAGTTATGGGTTGGTAGAGTTAGGCAGGCGTCATATTTGTGTAGAGCTCTGATTCGTTTTGCTTTTGGGACGGGGTAGGTTCCCGACGCATGGCTTTTGTGTGGTTCTCTTATTGAGGGATCACAGTGAGTCAGTCGGACTATAAGAGTCTTTGCTTAGGCCATTTTGAGGCCGACTTTCTCCCAGTGGATTGTAATTATAACCTTTTCACTCACACTTCTGGATCTGTAACTATTTGCCTACGGGCACACTACTTTGGAGTCACTGCGAGTGCGCGTGACATGGGAGTGCAGCTGAGGCTGTACATGTGTATATATTTGTGTGTTGGTTGGGTTTTGTCTTTATTTTCTATTGCTTGATTTAAAAGGTATCAAACAAAAAAATTACCTGTTTTCAGCGTAAAGTCTATTTTTGGTTACTAAAGTGACACCTGGAAATCGGGGTGTTACATTGTGGTATCAGAGCTTAGTCGAGTCTTTTGGGAGCCTTTGGGGAATAGGTCTTCTGTGCTAGGTTGTGTGACTCTGCAAAGAGTGAAAATTGATTGTCTGCAGAGCGATTTTCGCTCTAAGTGTTTGCGTTACTACTTAATCGGATTGAGTGGTTTGTCTAGTGCTACCGTATGGTTAGTACTAATCGGACGTTTGATGGGATATAGGATGGTGGATCTTAACCGGATGGCGGAGGCTACACGTGAGCATCATCAACGACTGATGGCGACAGCAATGTATCAACAAAGAGGAATGAACCGAATTGGAGCTGGGGGACCAATGAGGTCAGGTTCCCAAGGCTACAACGGAAGGAAGAGTTACCATAAGTGGGGACCATATCAGCGTTCCGAGGGAAGAAATCTTATCTCAAGAGAGTACAAACCGACGACTGCTGATACTGGGGGGGAAGCCAGTTGGTGACAAAGGAGTGACATGTACTCGTTGCAGAAAGTTTGGGCATTTTGCTAACAAATGCTCAGTGATTGGACGGAGATGCTTCAAGTGTAACCGAGAGGGGCATCTAGCTGTGAACTGCAAGACCAAAGAAAGTCTATGCTTCAATTGCAACCAACCGGGACATTTCTCCCAAGATTGCAAGGCACTCAGGGGCGAATCATCAGGGAATGTTGGGAAAGGAAAACAACTTGCTACAGAGGAAAGGATTCATATCAAGGGAGGAGCAAGAGTTGAGGAGTCGAACGAGGAAGAACGTGGGAACGATGGTAATATTTTAACTGTTCTCGTATTCTAGAATAACTTACTCTTTTATATTCAAGCGAGTGTGACGCGCCTAACTTGTATTTACTACTTAGACTATGATCCTATGATTATTATCCCTAGTAGGACCTTATTCGAAGTTGCTCGTGATTTAACTATAGAGGTTACACGAGATCTAGAATAGCACGCGGAGCTAGGGAGTTGTTTTACCGAGGCGTTGATAAGGAAGCTAGGATCTCAGGGAAATTCCTTATGGGTACGAATCGTAGGATTTTAGGGCGTTTAGTTTTGAAGCGGAGTCGTTAGAGGATCTTTCGGCAAAAGGGATTCATTCGACCGAGTGTTTCACCGTGGGGAGCGCCAGTGTTGTTAGTCAAGAAGAAGGACGGAAGGTCGAGATCGTGGGTGGATTATCGACAATTGAACAAGGCGACGATCAAGAACAGATACCCGTTGCCGAGGATAGATGATTTGATGGACCAACTACGAGGGGCTACCGTATTTTCCAAGATAGATTTGAGGTCAGGCTATCGTCGGATCAGAGTGAAGATTGAGGATATACCGAAGACTGCTTTCAGGACACGTTAAGGACACTACGAGTACCTAGTGATGCCGTTTGGAGTGACGAATGTACCTGCTGTTTTCATGGATTACATGAACCGCATCTTTCAGGAGTTCTTAGATCGGCGTGTGGTGGTGTTTATTGAGGACATATTGATCTATTCGAAGGACGCGAATAAACATGAAGGACATTTGCGCCAAGTTTTACAATTGTTGAGAGAGAAAAAGCTGTATGAGAACCCTTCCAAGTGTGAATTCTGGCTGGAGGAAGTCAATTTCTTAGGCCATGCTATCTCGAAGGAGGGCATAGCTGGGGATCCGGCGAAAGTGGAGACTGTTTTGGCTTGGGAGCAACCGAAGATGGTGACAGAGATCAGAAGTTCTATGGATTTAGCTGGATATTATAGACGCTTCATTGAGGGATTTGCCAAGATTGTTGGACCTTTGACTCAATTGACGAGGAAGGATTAATCTTTTACATGGATTGAGGGTGTGTGGTTCCGTAGCAGAATCGTTAGGAACTTGATATCAGGATATTTGTGGTTACTGGATGTCAGGAACTCATTGTCTGTTCCAGTGGGTTTTTTCTAAATTTCCACCTTCGATGTATTAGGCCTGATCAACCTAATATTGAGGGGGTGATATTCGGAATCACAGCTGATAATGGACCTTGATAGAAGGATGTGTAAGATGAATTTGAATTGATTGAGGATTAGTCGGATTTGGGAGGAAAGTTCGTGTTAAGCATTTGATTGTACAAGATTAAGATTTGAACCTTTGGAAGTTGATGATTTTCGTATAGACATTGATTGGTTAGTTCGTGTGATTACTCCAAGTAGAGGTAGACTAAGCCAATAGAATTGATGTTGGAAAATCTTTAAGTATTTTCTCGGAAGTTATGAAGTCATAGGTTATGTGATTTCTGACGTGGGATTATTAGAGATTAGATAGGTTGGATTTAATATCCGGTTATAGATGATTGTTTGATGGTAGCGAGATTGAGAAGAATTAACTCTGAACTAGATTGTTATAGTCGAGTTCGAGGAATAAGTTTTGCTAAGCGTTGGATTAATATGTGGAGACATTATAGTCTTAAGAGATGAATTTTCGCTTGAAAAGTGTTGAATTAATGATTAAGTTGGAGAAAGAAAGTTTTTAGCATAAGTTGAATACTTGAGGTTGGTGATATGGATTCCAAGGAAATATGCTGAGATTACTAAGTGAGATTTACTAAGTTGGATTGAAATCTTAGGGTTAAGATTGAATCTTGAGAGTCGAGAATCGCATACGAGTAAGAGATCTTACAGTTGTAGCTGTGACAATAGGAGTTGAATCTTAGAAGAATGAAGACCTGGAGATGGGTTTCGGGTTAAGACCATTGAGGTATAATATAAGAGTGATCTTGAAGTAAATGAATCTTGGGTTGTGTAGGGTGATAAGGTTGGTTATAAGTTGGTGATCGATTGATGTTGATCATGAGGTTGCAGACATAATGAGCCATGTGATATGATTTGAATGATGTTAGCATAATAAGTTGTGGATGTGAAAGCATGACGACACTGGTCAGGTCGTTTGGGTAAGTGAAGGAGTTATAGTTTTTAAGAAACGGATATTCATTTAAGAAGTATTGAAGGATTAAAGGACATTAGAGGACCAAACTTGGAGAAGGTTTAGGTTTTAAATCTATGAATGTCTGTCTAAGGTGTGAAGGACTCAAAGTTTGTCAGAATTTGATTGGGAGATTAAGAAGTTGATTGACGAGATGGTGGTTGAGTCCCAAAAGGAGGGTGTTGGTGTTAAGATGAATACTTGAAGTTGTTATGTTTGGACAAGTTTCTTAGAGCTTAAGAGTGGATGAAACTTTGTTATGGATTTTGATGATGCATATTACGGTTAACAAGTGAATTTTACTAAGGTTGAATGAGAATCCTAGGGCTAAGGTTGACCTAGTGA
>NC_080045.1:29468391-29490987 GCF_012489685.1 Lotus japonicus | reverse complement strand
CTTCATCCTTTTGTCCTACCCTAAACCCAAAACCCTAAACCCTAAACACCACATTTAGTTGAGCTCTACAAACTAGTATCACATTCGGTGGAGGAATATCATAAGTTTAAACTTATTGTGGTACAACAAGACTCCTTTTGTCGTTAGAGAGGAATTTCTCCACTCAAAAGCTATATGTTGGCCTCATTCTCCTTTGGTTCTACTGTACTTATTTTCATTACAATTCTCCCTTTGTAGTTAGTTTTAGTTGAGCTCTACGAACTCATATGACATACAATGGATTAATAACATCGATTTATAATTTATGTCCTCTCAAAAGCTGTATGTTGCCTCTTCATCCTTTTTGTCCTACCCTAAACCCTAAACCCTAAACACCCACATTTAGTTGAGCTCTACGAACTTGTATCACATTCGGTGGAGGAAATATCATTAGTTTAAACTTATTGTGTACAACAAGACTCTTTTTGTCGTTAGAGAGTAATTTCTCCACTCAAAAGTATATGTTGGCCTCATTCTCCTTTGGTTCTACTGTACTTATTTCGTTACAATTCTCCATTTGTAGTTAGTTTTAGTTGAGCTCTACGAACTCATATGACATACAATGGATTAATAACATCGATTTAAAATTATGTCCTCTCAAAAGCTGTATGTTGCCTCTTCATCCTTTTGTCCTACCCTAAACCCAAAAATCCTAACCCTAAACAGCACATTTGTTGAGCTCTACGAACTAGTATCACATTCGGTGGAGGAATATCATGAGTTTAAACTTATTGTGGTACAACAAGACTCCTTTTGTCGTTAGAGAGGAATTTCCCACTCAAAAGCTATATGTTGGCCTCATTCTCCTTTGGTTTCTACTGTTCTTATTTTCATTACAATTCTCCATTTGTAGTTAGTTTTAGTTGAGCTCTACGAACTCATATGACATACAATGGATTAATAACATCGATTTATAATTTATGTCCTCTCAAAAGCTGTATGTTGGCCTCTTTATCCTTTTGTCCTACCCTAAACCCTAAACCCTAAACCCTAAACACCCCACATTTAGTTGAGCTCTACAAACTAGTATCATATTCGGTGGAGGAATATCATGAGTTTAAACTTATTGTGGTACAACAAGACTCCTTTTGTCGTTAGAGAGGAATTTCTCCACTCAAAAGCTATATGTTGGCCTCATTCTCCTTTTGGTTCTACTGTTCTTATTTTCATTACAATTCTCCATTTGTAGTTAGTTTTAGTTGAGCTCTACGAACTCATATGACATACAATGGATTAATAACATCGATTTATAATTTATGTCCTCTCAAAAGCTGTATGTTGGCCTCTTTATCCTTTTGTCCTACCCTAAACCCTAAACCCTAAACCCTAAACACCCACATTTAGTTGAGCTGTATGAACTTGTATCACATTCGGTGGAGGAATATCATTAGTTTAAACTTATTGTGGTACAACAAGACTCTTTTTGTCGTTAGAGAGTAATTTCTCCACTCAAAAGCTATATGTTGGCCCTCATTCTCCTTTGGTTCTACTGTACTTATTTCGTTACAATTCTCCATTTGTAGTTAGTTTTAGTTGAGCTCTACGAACTCATATGACATACAATGGATTAATAACATCGATTTATAATTTATGTCCTCTCAAAAGCTGTATCAACTCTTCATCGTTTTGTCCTACCCTAAACCCAAAACCGTAAACCCTAAACACGCACATTTAGTTGAGCTCTACAAACTAGTATCACATTCGGTGGAGGAATATCATGAGTTTAAACTTATTGTGGTACAACAAGACTCCTTTTGTCGTTAGAGAGGAATTTTTCCACTCAAAAGCTATATGTTGGCCTCATTCTCCTTTGGTTCTACTGTACTTATTTTCATTACAATTCGCCCTTTGTAGTTAGTTTTAGTTGAGCTCTACGAACTCATATGACATACAATGGATTAATAACATCGATTTATAATTTATGTCCTCTCAAAAGCTGTATCAACTCTTCATCGTTTTGTCCTACCCTAAACCCAAAACCGTAAACCCTAAACACGCACATTTAGTTGAGCTCTACAAACTAGTATCACATTCGGTGGAGGAATATCATGAGTTTAAACTTATTGTGGTACAACAAGACTCCTTTTGTCGTTAGAGAGGAATTTTTCCACTCAAAAGCTATATGTTGGCCTCATTCTCCTTTGGTTCTACTGTACTTATTTCGTTACAATTCTCCATTTGTAGTTAGTTTTAGCTGAGCTCTACGAACTCACATGACATACAATGGATTAATAACATCGATTAAAAATTTATGTCCTCTGAAAAGCTGTATGTTTGCCTCTTAATCCTTTTGTCCTACCCTATACCCAAAACCCTAAACCCTAAACACACATATTTGGTTGAGCTCTACAAACTAGTATCACATTCGGTGGAGGAATATCATGAGTTTAAACTTATTGTGGTACAACAAGACTCCTTTTGTCGTTAGAGAGGAATTTCTCCACTCAAAAGCTATATGTTGGCCTCATTCTCCTTTGGTTCTACTGTACTTATTTCGTTACAATTCTCCATTTGTAGTTAGTTTTAGTTGAGCTCTACGAACTCATATGACATAGAATGGATTAATAACATCGATTTAAAATTTATGTCCTCTCAAAAGCTGTATGTTTGCCACTTCATCCTTTTGTCCTACCCTAAACCCAAAACCCTAAACCCTAAACACGCACATTTAGTTGAGCTCTACAAACTAGTATCACATTCGGTGGAGGAATATCATGAGTTTAAACTTATTGTGGTACAACAAGACTCCTTTTGTCGTTAGAGAGGAATTTCTCCACTCAAAAGCTATATGTTGGCCTCATTCTCCTTTGGTTCTACTGTACTTATTTTCATTACAATTCGCCCTTTGTAGTTAGTTTTAGTTGAGCTCTACGAACTCATATGACATACAATGGATTAATAACATCGATTTATAATTTATGTCCTCTCAAAGCTGTATGTTGGCCTCTTTATCCTTTTGTCCTACCCTAAACCCTAAACCCTAAACACCCACATTTAGTTGAGCTCTACGAACTTGTATCACATTCGGTGGAGGAATATCATTAGTTTAAACTTATTGTGGTACAACAAGACTCCTTTTGTCGTTAGAGAGGAATTTCGCCACTCAAAAGCTATATGTTGGCCTCATTCTCCTTTGGTTCTACTGTTCTTATTTTCATTACAATTCTCCATTTGTAGTTAGTTTTAGTTGAGCTCTACGAACTCATATGACATACAATGGATTAATAACATCGATTTATAATTTATGTCCTCTCAAAAGCTGTATGTTGGCCTCTTTATCCTTTTGTCCTACCCTAAACCCTAAACCCTAAACCCTAAACACCCACATTTAGTTGAGCTCTACAAACTAGTATCATATTCGGTGGAGGAATATCATGAGTTTAAACTTATTGTGGTACAACAAGACTCCTTTTGTCGTTAGAGAGGAATTTCTCCACTCAAAAGCTATATGTTGGCCTCATTCTCCTTTGGTTCTACTGTTCTTATTTTCATTACAATTCTCCATTTGTAGTTAGTTTTAGTTGAGCTCTACGAACTCATATGACATACAATGGATTAATAACATCGATTTATAATTTATGTCCTCTCAAAAGCTGTATGTTGGCCTCTTTATCCTTTTGTCCTACCCTAAACCCTAAACCCTAAACCCTAAACACCCACATTTAGTTGAGCTGTATGAACTTGTATCACATTCGGTGGAGGAATATCATTAGTTTAAACTTATTGTGGTACAACAAGACTCTTTTTGTCGTTAGAGAGTAATTTCTCCACTCAAAAGCTATATGTTGGCCTCATTCTCCTTTGGTTCTACTGTACTTATTTCGTTACAATTCTCCATTTGTAGTTAGTTTTAGTTGAGCTCTACGAACTCATATGACATACAATGGATTAATAACATCGATTTATAATTTATGTCCTCTCAAAAGCTGTATCAACTCTTCATCGTTTTGTCCTACCCAAACCGTAAACCCTAAACACGCACATTTAGTTGAGCTCTACAAACTAGTATCACATTCGGTGGAGGAATATCATGAGTTTAAACTTATTGTGGTACAACAAGACTCCTTTTGTCGTTAGAGAGGAATTTTTCCACTCAAAAGCTATATGTTGGCCTCATTCTCCTTTGGTTCTACTGTACTTATTTTCATTACAATTCGCCCTTTGTAGTTAGTTTTAGTTGAGCTCTACGAACTCATATGACATACAATGGATTAATAACATCGATTTATAATTTATGTCCTCTCAAAAGCTGTATTTTGGCCTCTTTATCCTTTTGTCCTACCCTAAACCCTAAACCCTAAACACCCACATTTAGTTGAGCTCTACGAACTTGTATCACATTCGGTGGAGGAATATCATTAGTTTAAACTTATTGTGGTACAACAAGACTCTTTTTGTCGTTAGAGAGTAATTTGTCCACTCAAAAGCTATATGTTGGCCTCATTCTCCTTTGGTTCTACTGTACTTATTTCGTTACAATTCTCCATTTGTAGTTAGTTTTAGCTGAGCTCTACGAACTCACATGACATACAATGGATTAATAACATCGATTAAAAATTTATGTCCTCTGAAAAGCTGTATGTTTGCCTCTTAATCCTTTTGTCCTACCCTATACCCAAAACCCTAAACCCTAAACACACATATTTGGTTGAGCTCTACAAACTAGTATCACATTCGGTGGAGGAATATCATGAGTTTAAACTTATTGTGGTACAACAAGACTCCTTTTGTCGTTAGAGAGGAATTTCTCCACTCAAAAGCTATATGTTGGCCTCATTCTCCTTTGGTTCTACTGTACTTATTTCGTTACAATTCTCCATTTGTAGTTAGTTTTAGTTGAGCTCTACGAACTCATATGACATAGAATGGATTAATAACATCGATTTAAAATTTATGTCCTCTCAAAAGCTGTATGTTTGCCACTTCATCCTTTTGTCCTACCCTAAACCCAAAACCCTAAACCCTAAACACGCACATTTAGTTGAGCTCTACAAACTAGTATCACATTCGGTGGAGGAATATCATGAGTTTAAACTTATTGTGGTACAACAAGACTCCTTTTGTCGTTAGAGAGGAATTTCTCCATTCAAAAGCTATATGTTGGCCTCATTCTCCTTTGGTTCTACTGTACTTATTTTCATTACAATTCGCCCTTTGTAGTTAGTTTTAGTTGAGCTCTACGAACTCATATGACATACAATGGATTAATAACATCGATTTATAATTTATGTCCTCTCAAAAGCTGTATGTTGGCCTCTTTATCCTTTTGTCCTACCCTAAACCCTAAACCCTAAACACCCACATTTAGTTGAGCTCTACGAACTTGTATCACATTCGGTGGAGGAATATCATTAGTTTAAACTTATTGTGGTACAACAAGACTCTTTTTGTCGTTAGAGAGTAATTTCTCCACTCAAAAGCTATATGTTGGCCTCATTCTCCTTTGGTTCTACTGTACTTATTTCGTTACAATTCTCCATTTGTAGTTAGTTTTAGTTGAGCTCTACGAACTCATATGACATACAATGGATTAATAACATCGATTTAAAATTTATGTCCTCTCAAAAGCTGTATGTTTGCCGCTTCATCCTTTTATCCTACCCTAAACCCAAAATCCTAATCCCTAAACACGCACATTTAGTTGAGCTCTACAAACTAGTATCATATTCGGTGGAGGAATATCATGAGTTTAAACTTATTGTGGTACAACAAGACTCCTTTTGTCGTTAGAGAGGAATTTCGCCACTCAAAAGCTATATGTTGGCCTCATTCTCCTTTGGTTCTACTGTTCTTATTTTCATTACAATTCTCCATTTGTAGTTAGTTTTAGTTGAGCTCTACGAACTCATATGACATACAATGGATTAATAACATCGATTTATAATTTATGTCCTCTCAAAAGCTGTATGTTGGCCTCTTTATCCTTTTGTCCTACCCTAAACCCTAAACCCTAAACCCTAAACCCTAAACACCCACATTTAGTTGAGCTCTACAAACTAGTATCATATTCGGTGGAGGAATATCATGAGTTTAAACTTATTGTGGTACAACAAGACTCCTTTTGTCGTTAGAGAGGAATTTCTCCACTCAAAAGCTATATGTTGGCCTCATTCTCCTTTGGTTCTACTGTTCTTATTTTCATTACAATTCTCCATTTGTAGTTAGTTTTAGTTGAGCTCTACGAACTCATATGACATACAATGGATTAATAACATCGATTTATAATTTATGTCCTCTCAAAAGCTGTATGTTGGCCTCTTTATCCTTTTGTCCTACCCTAAACCCTAAACCCTAAACCCTAAACACCCACATTTAGTTGAGCTGTATGAACTTGTATCACATTCGGTGGAGGAATATCATTAGTTTAAACTTATTGTGGTACAACAAGACTCTTTTTGTCGTTAGAGAGTAATTTCTCCACTCAAAAGCTATATGTTGGCCTCATTCTCCTTTGGTTCTACTGTACTTATTTCGTTACAATTCTCCATTTGTAGTTAGTTTTAGTTGAGCTCTACGAACTCATATGACATACAATGGATTAATAACATCAATTTATAATTTATGTGATACGCCCCAAGTTGATGCAAGGGCTGCAATGGATCGTCTAGGATTGATCTTGGATGATGAGAACTCTGAAATGTGAGAAAGAAGAAGAAGAATTTCGTGATGGAAGGGAAATGGACAGAAAAGAGGGGAAGTTTTAGTGAAATGGAAGATGAAGACTTCACACAAAGGTGGTGACAAACCCTTGATAAGCCTAATTCTTGAATCACTCAAGAACTATGAGAATCACTCTCACAAATCTGAATCACTCAGAAAAGAAAATACTAATTCATTCATAATCTGTCTATTACATTGAAGGAGTGGTCCTTATAAAGAAGAAGGAAATTCAGCCTAGTTACAAAAAAATGATGAGGTGTAATTTCTCTAGAAGAATCCTAGGCTAGGAGTTACAAATTAAAAGAGGAAGATAGTGATATGCTTCAGCCCTGAACGTGTTTTTAGTGGCTGATTGCTTCATGTAACTCCCTTTCTTGATTGTTATTCTGACCAGGGAATATAGCATTCAATGCTCTTTATGAACTTAATTTCCCTTTCTTTGTAACTCCATTCTTGGCTTTGAAAGCTCTTCAATCCTTTGACTTTGCTGATGTAACTCCTCCATTCAGAACTTATTGAAATTCAAACACATTCAAAGAGTTTTAAGAAAGGAATGGATCCCTCCCTTTAAGCCCTTCATGCGCCACATGCAAACACACACCACTTGAAGTGGATTAAACACACTAAAATAAAATTCAGCAACATAAAATTGGTCCTTTGCATTTTTATTGAAATAAAATAAAACAGAACATCACATGGCAGCCCCTATGCGTGGGCTGGCTCTTCTTCTTGGGCCTGAATGATCATCATGATTTTTGGTTCCATCTCTTCTACCACTTTGTCTTCAAGAATGGTTGCCACTACTTGCTGAAGAGTCTCTTTGGCCTTTTTAGCTCTAGCCCTTGTCATTGGTCCTCCAAGTCCTTTTAGGGCTCCATGACCCTTGTCCTTGTCCTTGTCCTCATCATTCCCTCCCTCTTGAAAAGGATTTGACCTCAAATCAAATTCTCCGCCATCTGCATCAAAGAGAGATAAATCAGAGACATTAAAGGTTGAGCTGATGTTATACTCACCTGGAAGCTCTATTTTGTAGGCATTGTTATTGATTCTCTCAAGCACTTGAAAAGGTCCATCCCCTCTAGGTTGGAGTTTGGATTTCCTTTGTTCTGGAAACCTTTCCTTCCTCATGTGCACCCAAACCCAATCTCCGGGTTGGAACACCACCTCCTTTCTTCCCTTGTTAGCTTGCCTAGCATAACTCTCATTCTTTCTCTCAATTTGAGCCTTCACACGCTCATGCATCTTCTTGACATATTCAGCTTTGCCCTGTCCTTCCTTGTGCTTGAAAACAGAAGTGTTAGGCATAGGCAACAAATCAAGAGGAGTCAAAGGGTTAAATCCATACACTACTTCAAATGGAGAGCAATTGGTAGTGCTATGGACAGCCCTATTGTAAGCAAATTCAACATGAGGCAAACACGCCTCCCAAGCCTTTAAATTGGCCTTAAGGACAGTCCTAAGCAAGGTGCCTAGGGTCCTATTAACCACCTCAGTTTGCCCATCAGTTTGTGGGTGGCAAGTGGTAGAGAACAAAAGTTTGGTGCCTAACTTCCCCCATAAAGTCCTCCAGAAGTGACTTAGGAACTTGGTGTCCCTATCACTAACTATGCTTCTAGGCATCCCATGAAGTCTTACAACTTCTTTAAAGAACAAATCAGCAACGTGACAAGCATCATCAGCTTTCCTGCAAGGAATAAAGTGAGCCATTTTTGAAAACCTATCAACAACCACAAAAATGGAATCCTTACCATTCTTTGTTCTAGGGAGGCCTAAAACAAAGTCCATAGACAAGTCAACCCAAGGGTATTCAGGGATTGGCAAAGAAGTATACAAACCATGTGGCATCACCTTAGACTTAGCCTTCTTGCAAACAATGCAATGTTCACAAAACTTGATCACATCATGTTTCATTTTGGGCCAATAGAAATGTTCCTGTAAAGTTTCTAGAGTCTTTTGGACTCCAAAATGACCCATTAATCCCCCAGCATGGGATTCTTTAACAAGCAGTTCTCTAATGGAACTTTTAGGCACACACAACCTGTTTTCCTTAAATAAAAATCCATTGTGCCTATAGAATCCATTTTGAGAAACTTTCTCACAAGCCACAAATATTTCAGCAAAGTTATCATCTTTTTCATACATTTCTTTCACATGTTCAAGTCCTAGCAATTTAGTCTCTAACATGGAAAGCAACACGTGTCTCCTGGATAAAGCATCAGCCACAATGTTACTTTTCCCTTTTTTGTGTTTTATGACATAGGGAAATTGTTCCAAAAATTCAACCCATTTGGCATGCCTTTTGTTCAACTTACCTTGCCCCTTCAAGTATTTCAGCGACTCATGATCACTATGAATCACGAATTCCTTGGGCAAAAGATAATGCTGCCAAGTCTTCAAAGCTCTCACCAAAGCATACAATTCCTTATCATAAGTAGAATAGTTAAGGGCAGCTCCGCTTAACTTTTCACTAAAATAAGCAATTGGGTGGCCTTCTTGAAGCAACACAGCACCAATACCTACATTTGAAGCATCACATTCAAGTTCAAAAGATTTAGCAAAGTTAGGTAAAGCAAGTATAGGTGCATGGGTAAGCTTATGCTTTAGGGCAGCAAAGGCCTCTTCTTGATTCTTTCCCCAATGAAAACCCACATTCTTTTTCACCACTTCATTTAGGGGTGCTGCCAAGGTACTAAAGTCCTTTACAAACCTCCTGTAGAAACTGGCCAAGCCATGAAAACTTCTTACATCACCCACGGATTTAGGAGTGGGCCACTCTTGAATGGCTTTGATCTTTTCCTCATCAACCTGCACTCCTTTCGAACTCACAACAAAACCAAGAAACACAACATGGTCAGTGCAAAAAGTGCATTTCTCAAGATTGGCAAACAATTGTTCCTTTCTAAGCATACTCAAGACGGATCTTAAGTGCTCAACATGCAGCTCAAGAGTAGTGCTATAGACCAAAATATCATCAAAGTACACAACCACAAATTTCCCAATGAATTCCCTCAAAACATGGTTCATTAGTCTCATAAAAGTACTAGGTGCATTAGTTAAACCAAAAGGCATAACCAACCATTCATACAAACCATATTTAGTTTTGAAAGCAGTTTTCCATTCATCCCCTTCTTTAATCCTTATCTGATTGTAACCACTTTTCAAATCAATTTTAGAAAAATAACATGCTCCATGCAATTCATCAAGCAAATCATCAAGTCTAGGAATAGGGTGCCTATACTTAATGGTGATGTTATTCAAGGCTCTACAATCAGAGCACATTCTCCAAGTCCCATCTTTCTTTGGTACCAAAATCACCGGTACAGCACAAGAACTCATGCTATTTCTTACCCACCCTTTGTTCAAGAGTTCTTCCACTTGTCTTTGAATTTCAGTGGTTTCTTGTGGGTTGCTTCTATATGCTGGCCTATTAGGCAAAGAAGCTCCCGGAATGAGATCAATTTGATGCTCAATTCCTCTCAGTGGTGGTAGACCACTTGGAACACTTGTTGGAAACACATCCTCATAATCCTGCAAAAGAGATTTAACACTAGAAGGCAGCTCAAAATTTTCAAAAGTGTTAGTGTTCAAAATCTGATTTTTGCAAAACATCAAGTATAGGATCTGTTTTGAAGCTATCATCCTTTTCACCTCTCTCTTTTTGATCAAACAAATTTCTTTTCTCTCAAGTATTTCACTCTTTTCTTTTTGCTCTCTCTCAAGTGTTTCACTCTTTTCTTTTTGCTTTCTCTCAAGTGTCTCACTCTTTTCTTTTCTCTCTTGTTCAATCTTTTCTCTCATTTTCTTTTGATCCTCACGCACCTCCCTAGGGCTCAAAGGTTTGAGGGTAATTTTCTGGCCATGATGTTGGAATGAGATCTTGTTGGTGCTTCCATTATGATCAGAGTTGGTGTCATATTGCCATGGTCTTCCCAGCAGTATGTGACTAGCCTCCATGGGAACAACATCACAAAGAACCTTATCCCTGTATTTGCCAATGGAAAAGTCAACTTCAACTTGCTTACTTACTTGTATTTCTCCATAGTGGCTGAGCCATTGAAGTTTGTATGGCCAAGGATGTGGTTTTGTGACCAGGTTCAGCTTCTCCACCATTCTTTCACTAGCCACATTAGTACAGCTTCCGCCATCAACAATCATCAAGCAAATCTGCCCATTGACAGAACATCTTGTGTGAAAGATATTCTCTCTTTGGCTTTCTTTCTTTGGCTTTTGTTGGCTACTAAGCATTCTTCGGATCATCAACAGTTCACCATTCATGGCTGCCTCCTCTTCTTCTTCACTTTGTTCTCCTTCGGACTCACTGGTGTAGTCTCCATCATCCTTAAGAATCATGGTCTTTTTGGAGGCACATTCATAAGCATAATGTCCCATACCTTGGCATTTGAAGCACTTGACCTCTTTGCTCTTTTTGGATGGTTGTTCAAGAGGTTTTGAAGAAGCTGAAGCTTGTGGTTTGGTGGCTGGTTTGCTAAGGGTGCTCGGCCCTTCATTCTTCATTCTGTCTCTCCAAGATGAATTGGAATTGGTAGAACTCTTCCTTGCAAGCCTTTTCCTTTTGAGTTGTTGCTCAACTTTAGTGGCCTTGTGCAGCAATTCTTCCATGTCTACATATTCCTGAAGTTCTACAATATCTCTAACATCATTAGATAGACCATTAATAAATCGAATCATGGTTACCTCTTCATCCTCCTCAAGATTGGCTTGCAACATAAGCACCTCAAGTTCTTTGTAATACTCCTCAACACTCTTGCTGCCTTGGGTAAGTTTTTGAAGTTTAAATTTTACATCCCTAGCATGGCTTGAAGGGACATATCTTTTCCTCATGATTCGTTTCATTTCAGCCCATGTTTCCACCGCTGGCTCCTCATTTCTCAATCTCTCTTTTGCAAACTTATTCCACCAAACAAGAGCATAGTCTGAAAAGTGAGCAGCTGCAAGTTTCACCTTTTGGTCCTCCTCATAGTTGTTGCAAGCAAAGACATGCTCTATTTTGAGTTCCCACTCCAAGTATGCCTCTGGATCACTCTTTCCCTTAAAAGGAGGAATTTGGAATTTGACTCCTTCAATCCGAGCAGGTCTAGGATTTTCATGAATTCGTCGTGGCCTCCCGCCTTCACTGTCACTATTGTTCCGGTTCTCCATTTGATCCAGCCTTTCGTGGATCTCTTCAGTTTGCCTCCTCATTAAGTTTTCCAGATGTTGTGTAAGAGCCCGCATTTCGATGGTCGAGAGTCGCACTGCTGGTTGCTCCTCCTCTTCTCCTGACATCTTTGACAAATGAAAAGATTCAAGTAGAACAAACAAATGTTAGTGTTTACCTCACTTCTCTCGTGTTTCCCTCAAATTGGCTTTTCTATGATGTGCACTCTTGCCTTTTTCCACTCAAAAATTCTCACAATCTCTTGAGTAAATCAAAGTTAAGACACACAAAGAATTATGCCACCAAATTTGTGTAGAGTCACACAGATTAGAATAGACTTTAGAATATGAAACAAAAGAAGACAAGACAAAATCACCACAGAAATGGAAAGGACTCCAAATATTTAGAGACTAAAGAAGAATTCAAGAACAAACAGAAAGAAGAAAATAAATTGGAATGCTAGCAACAAAATTACCTTGAACAATTGAATTTGGCTAATTAAACAAGAACCATTCAGCCATTTTTTTTTTTGAATTTTCGTTTTTTTTTTTTTTTGAATTTTCGTTTTGTAATTTGTTTTTGATTCTGAACAATTAACAAGGCTTAACTTTTGCAATGGTTCAGCCAAAAGAAACAAAAACTAAAATCAAGGTAACAAGAAATGACAAAGAGTTGCTAACCAGAATTCCAGATAAGAAAAGAAACCAAAATCCTAGAACCTGGCTCTGATACCAAATGATACGCCCCAAGTTGATGCAAGGGCTGCAATGGATCGTCTAGGATTGATCTTGGATGATGAGAACTCTGAAATGTGAGAAAGAAGAAGAAGAATTTCGTGATGGAAGGGAAATGGACAGAAAAGAGGGGAAGTTTTAGTGAAATGGAAGATGAAGACTTCACACAAAGGTGGTGACAAACCCTTGATAAGCCTAATTCTTGAATCACTCAAGAACTATGAGAATCACTCTCACAAATCTGAATCACTCAGAAAAGAAAATACTAATTCATTCATAATCTGTCTATTACATTGAAGGAGTGGTCCTTATAAAGAAGAAGGAAATTCAGCCTAGTTACAAAAAAATGATGAGGTGTAATTTCTCTAGAAGAATCCTAGGCTAGGAGTTACAAATTAAAAGAGGAAGATAGTGATATGCTTCAGCCCTGAACGTGTTTTTAGTGGCTGATTGCTTCATGTAACTCCCTTTCTTGATTGTTATTCTGACCAGGGAATATAGCATAAAATGCTCTTTATGAACTTAATTTCCCTTTCTTTGTAACTCCATTCTTGGCTTTGAAAGCTCTTCAATCCTTTGACTTTGCTGATGTAACTCCTCCATTCAGAACTTATTGAAATTCAAACACATTCAAAGAGTTTTAAGAAAGGAATGGATCCCTCCCTTTAAGCCCTTCATGCGCCACATGCAAACACACACCACTTGAAGTGGATTAAACACACTAAAATAAAATTCAGCAACATAATGCATTTGGATCCAACTTATTCAATTGGTCCTTTGCATTTTTATTGAAATAAAATAAAACAGAACATCACATGGCAGCCCCTATGCGTGGGCTGGCTCTTCTTCTTGGGCCTGAATGATCATCATGATTTTTGGTTCCATCTCTTCTACCACTTTGTCTTCAAGAATGGTTGCCACTACTTGCTGAAGAGTCTCTTTGGCCGTTTTAGCTCTAGCCCTTGTCATTGGTCCTCCAAGTCCTTTTAGGGCTCCATGACCCTTGTCCTTGTCCTTGTCCTCATCATTATGTCCTCTCAAAAGCTGTATGTTGGCGTCTTCATCCTTTTGTCCTACCCTAAACCCAAAACCCTAAACCCTAAACACGCACATTTAGTTGAGCTCTACAAACTAGTATCACATTCGGTGGAGGAATATCATGAGTTTAAACTTATTGTGGTACAACAAGACTCTTTTTGTCGTTAGAGAGTAATTTGTCCACTCAAAAGCTATATGTTGGCCTCATTCTCCTTTGGTTCTACTGTACTTATTTCGTTACAATTCTCCATTTGTAGTTAGTTTTAGCTGAGCTCTACGAACTCACATGACATACAATGGATTAATAACATCGATTTAAAATTTATGTCCTCTGAAAATCTGTATGTTTGCGTCTTCATCCTTTTGTCCTACCCTAAACCCAAAACCCTAAACCCTAAACACGCACATTTAGTTGAGCTCTACAAACTAGTATCACATTCGGTGGAGGAATATCATGAGTTTAAACATATTGTGGTACAACAAGACTCCTTTTGTCGTTAGAGAGGAATTTTTCCACTCAAAAGCTATATGTTGGCCTCATTCTCCTTTGGTTCTACTGTACTTATTTTCATTACAATTCGCCCTTTGTAGTTAGTTTTAGTTGAGCTCTACGAACTCATATGACATACAATGGATTAATAACATTGATTTATAATTTATGTCCTCTCAAAAGCTGTATCAACTCTTCATCGTTTTGTCCTACCCTAAACCCAAAACCGTAAACCCTAAACACGCACATTTAGTTGAGCTCTACAAACTAGTATCACATTCGGTGGAGGAATATCATGAGTTTAAACTTATTGTGGTACAACAAGACTCCTTTTGTCGTTAGAGAGGAATTTTTCCACTCAAAAGCTATATGTTGGCCTCATTCTCCTTTGGTTCTACTGTACTTATTTTCATTACAATTCGCCCTTTGTAGTTAGTTTTAGTTGAGCTCTACGAACTCATATGACATACAATGGATTAATAACATCGATTTATAATTTATGTCCTCTCAAAAGCTGTATGTTGGCCTCTTTATCCTTTTGTCCTACCCTAAACCCTAAACCCTAAACACCCACATTTAGTTGAGCTCTACGAACTTGTATCACATTCGGTGGAGGAATATCATTAGTTTAAACTTATTGTGGTACAACAAGACTCTTTTTGTCGTTAGAGAGTAATTTGTCCACTCAAAAGCTATATGTTGGCCTCATTCTCCTTTGGTTCTACTGTACTTATTTCGTTACAATTCTCCATTTGTAGTTAGTTTTAGCTGAGCTCTACAAACTCACATGACATACAATGGATTAATAACATCGATTAAAAATTTATGTCCTCTGAAAAGCTGTATGTTTGCCTCTTAATCCTTTTGTCCTACCCTATACCCAAAACCCTAAACCCTAAACACACATATTTGGTTGAGCTCTACAAACTAGTATCACATTCGGTGGAGGAATATCATGAGTTTAAACTTATTGTGGTACAACAAGACTCCTTTTGTCGTTAGAGAGGAATTTCTCCACTCAAAAGCTATATGTTGGCCTCATTCTCCTTTGGTTCTACTGTACTTATTTCGTTACAATTCTCCATTTGTAGTTAGTTTTAGTTGAGCTCTACGAACTCATATGACATAGAATGGATTAATAACATCGATTTAAAATTTATGTCCTCTCAAAAGCTGTATGTTTGCCACTTCATCCTTTTGTCCTACCCTAAACCCAAAACCCTAAACCCTAAACACGCACATTTAGTTGAGCTCTACAAACTAGTATCACATTCGGTGGAGGAATATCATGAGTTTAAACTTATTGTGGTACAACAAGACTCCTTTTGTCGTTAGAGAGGAATTTCGCCACTCAAAAGCTATATGTTGGCCTCATTCTCCTTTGGTTCTACTGTTCTTATTTTCATTACAATTCTCCATTTGTAGTTAGTTTTAGTTGAGCTCTACGAACTCATATGACATACAATGGATTAATAACATCGATTTATAATTTATGTCCTCTCAAAAGCTGTATGTTGGCCTCTTTATCCTTTTGTCCTACCCTAAACCCTAAACCCTAAACCCTAAACATCCACATTTAGTTGAGCTCTACGAACTTGTATCACATTCGGTGGAGGAATATCATTAGTTTAAACTTATTGTGGTACAACAAGACTCTTTTTGTCATTAGAGAGTAATTTCTCCACTCAAAAGCTATATGTTGGCCTCATTCTCCTTTGGTTCTACTGTACTTATTTCGTTACAATTCTCCATTTGTAGTTAGTTTTAGTTGAGCTCTACGAACTCATATGACATACAATGAATTAATAACATCAATTTATAATTTATGTCCTCTCAAAAGCTGTATGTTGGCGTCTTCATCCTTTTGTCCTACCCTAAACCCAAAACCCTAAACCCTAAACACGCACATTTAGTTGAGCTCTACAAACTAGTATCACATTCGGTGGAGGAATATCATGAGTTTAAACTTATTGTGGTACAACAAGACTCCTTTTGTCGTTAGAGAGGAATTTCTCCACTCAAAAGCTATATGTTGGCCTCATTCTCCTTTGGTTCTACTGTACTTATTTTCATTACAGTTCGCCCTTTGTAGTTAGTTTTAGTTGAGCTCTACGAACTCATATGACATACAATAGATTAATAACATCGATTTATAATTTATGTCCTCTCAAAAGCTGTATGTTGGCCTCTTTATCCTTTTGTCCTACCCTAAACCCTAAACCCTAAACACCCACAATTAGTTGAGCTCTACGAACTTGTATCACATTCGGTGGAGGAATATCATTAGTTTAAACTTATTGTGGTACAACAAGACTCTTTTTGTCGTTAGAGAGTAATTTGTCCACTCAAAAGCTATATGTTGGCCTCATTCTCCTTTGGTTCTACTGTACTTATTTCGTTACAATTCTCCATTTGTAGTTAGTTTTAGCTGAGCTCTACGAACTCACATGACATACAATGGATTAATAACATCGATTAAAAATTTATGTCCTCTGAAAAGCTGTATGTTTGCCTCTTAATCCTTTTGTCCTACCCTAAACCCAAAACCCTAAACCCTAAACACACACATTTGGTTGAGCTCTACAAACTAGTATCACATTCGGTGGAGGAATATCATGAGTTTAATTTTATTGTGGTACAACAAGACTCCTTTTGTCGTTAGAGAGGAATTTCTCCACTCAAAAGCTATATGTTGGCCTCATTCTCCTTTGGTTCTACTGTACTTATTTCGTTACAATTCTCTATTTGTAGTTAGTTTTAGTTGAGCTCTACGAACTCATATGACATTGAATGGATTAATAACATCGATTTATAATTTATGTCCTCTCAAAAGCTGTATGTTTGCCGCTTCATCCTTTAGTCCTACCCTAAACCCAAAACCCTAAACCCTAAACACGCACATTTAGTTGAGCTCTACAAACTAGTATCACATTCGGTGGAGGAATATCATGAGTTTAAACTTATTGTGGTACAACAAGACTCCTTTTGTCGTTAGAGAGGAATTTCTCCACTCAAAAGCTATATGTTGGCCTCATTCTCCTTTGGTTCTACTGTACTTATTTTCATTACAATTCGCCCTTTGTAGTTAGTTTTAGTTGAGCTCTACGAACTCATATGACATACAATGGATTAATAACATCGATTTATAATTTATGTCCTCTCAAAAGCTGTATTTTGGCCTCTTTATCCTTTTGTCCTACCCTAAACCCTAAACCCTAAACACCCACATTTAGTTGAGCTCTACGAACTTGTATCACATTCGGTGGAGGAATATCATTAGTTTAAACTTATTGTGGTTCAACAAGACTCTTTTTGTCGTTAGAGAGTAATTTGTCCACTCAAAAGCTATATGTTGGCCTCATTCTCCTTTGGTTCTACTGTACTTATTTCGTTACAATTCTCCATTTGTAGTTAGTTTTAGCTGAGCTCTACGAACTCACATGACATACAATGGATTAATAACATCGATTAAAAATTTATGTCCTCTGAAAAGCTGTATGTTTGCCTCTTAATCCTTTTGTCCTACCCTATACCCAAAACCCTAAACCCTAAACACACATATTTGGTTGAGCTCTACAAACTAGTATCACATTCGGTGGAGGAATATCATGAGTTTAAACTTATTGTGGTACAACAAGACTCCTTTTGTCGTTAGAGAGGAATTTCTCCACTCAAAAGCTATATGTTGGCCTCATTCTCCTTTGGTTCTACTGTACTTATTTCGTTACAATTCTCCATTTGTAGTTAGTTTTAGTTGAGCTCTACGAACTCATATGACATAGAATGGATTAATAACATCGATTTAAAATTTATGTCCTCTCAAAAGCTGTATGTTTGCCACTTCATCCTTTTGTCCTACCCTAAACCCAAAACCCTAAACCCTAAACACGCACATTTAGTTGAGCTCTACAAACTAGTATCACATTCGGTGGAGGAATATCATGAGTTTAAACTTATTGTGGTACAACAAGACTCCTTTTGTCGTTAGAGAGGAATTTCTCCACTCAAAAGCTATATGTTGGCCTCATTCTCCTTTGGTTCTACTGTACTTATTTTCATTACAATTCGCCCTTTGTAGTTAGTTTTAGTTGAGCTCTACGAACTCATATGACATACAATGGATTAATAACATCGATTTATAATTTATGTCCTCTCAAAAGCTGTATGTTGGCCTCTTTATCCTTTTGTCCTACCCTAAACCCTAAACCCTAAACACCCACATTTAGTTGAGCTCTACGAACTTGTATCACATTCGGTGGAGGAATATCATTAGTTTAAACTTATTGTGGTACAACAAGACTCTTTTTGTCGTTAGAGAGTAATTCGTCCACTCAAAAGCTATATGTTGGCCTCATTCTCCTTTGGTTCTACTGTACTTATTTCGTTACAATTCTCCATTTGTAGTTAGTTTTAGTTGAGCTCAACGAACCCACATGACATACAATGGATTAATAACATCGATTTAAAATTTATGTCCTCTGAAAAGCTGTATGTTTGCGTCTTCATCCTTTTCTCCTACCCTAAACCCAAAACCCTAAACCCTAAACACACACATTTGGTTGAGCTCTACAAACTAGTATCACATTCGGTGGAGGAATATCATGAGTTTAAACTTATTGTGGTACAACAAGACTCCTTTTGTCGTTAGAGAGGAATTTCTCCACTCAAAAGCTATATGTTGGCCTCATTCTCCTTTGGTTCTACTGTACTTATTTCGTTACAATTCTCCATTTGTAGTTAGTTTTAGTTGAGCTCTACGAACTCATATGACATAGAATGGATTAATAACATCGATTTAAAATTTATGTCCTCTCAAAAGCTGTATGTTTGCCTCTTCATCGTTTTGTCCTACCCTAAACCCAAAACCCTAAACCCTAAACACGCACATTTAGTTGAGCTCTACAAACTAGTATCACATTCGGTGGAGGAATATCATGAGTTTAAACTTATTGTGGTACAACAAGACTCCTTTTGTCGTTAGAGAGGAATTTCTCCACTCAAAAGCTATATGTTGGCCTCATTCTCCTTTGGTTCTACTGTACTTATTTTGTTACAATTCTCCATTTGTAGTTAGTTTTAGTTGAGCTCTACGAACTCATATGACATAGAATGGATTAATAACATCGATTTAAAATTTATGTCCTCTCAAAAGCTGTATGTTTGCCTCTTCATCCTTTTGTCCTACCCTAAACCCAAAACCCTAAACCCTAAACACGCACATTTAGTTGAGCTCTACAAACTAGTATCACATTCATTGGAGGAATATCATGAGTTTAAACTTATTGTGGTACAACAAGACTCCTTTTGTCGTTAGAGAGGAATTTTTCCACTCAAAAGCTATATGTTGGCCTCATTCTCCTTTGGTTCTACTGTACTTATTTTCATTACAATTCGCCCTTTGTAGTTAGTTTTAGTTGAGCTCTACGAACTCATATGACATACAATGGATTAATAACATCGATTTATAATTTATGTCCTCTCAAAAGCTGTATGTTGGCCTCTTTATCCTTTTGTCCTACCCTAAACCCTAAACCCTAAACACCCACATTTAGTTGAGCTCTACGAACTTGTATCACATTCGGTGGAGGAATATCATTAGTTTAAACTTATTGTGGTACAACAAGACTCTTTTTGTCGTTAGAGAGTAATTCGTCCACTCAAAAGCTATATGTTGGCCTCATTCTCCTTTGGTTCTACTGTACTTATTTCGTTACAATTCTCCATTTGTAGTTAGTTTTAGTTGAGCTCAACGAACCCACATGACATACAATGGATTAATAACATCGATTTAAAATTTATGTCCTCTGAAAAGCTGTATGTTTGCGTCTTCATCCTTTTGTCCTACCCTAAACCCAAAACCCTAAACCCTAAACACACACATTTGGTTGAGCTCTTCAAACTAGTATCACATTCGGTGGAGGAATATCATGAGTTTAAACTTATTGTGGTACAACAAGACTCCTTTTGTCGTTAGAGAGGAATTTCTCCACTCAAAAGCTATATGTTGGCCTCATTCTCCTTTGGTTCTACTGTACTTATTTCGTTACAATTCTCCATTTGTAGTTAGTTTTAGTTGAGCTCTACGAACTCATATGACATTGAATGGATTAATAACATCGATTTATAATTTATGTCCTCTCAAAAGCTGTATGTTTGCCGCTTCATCCTTTAGTCCTACCCTAAACCCAAAACCCTAAACCCTAAACACGCACATTTAGTTGAGCTCTACAAACTAGTATCACATTCGGTGGAGGAATATCATGAGTTTAAACTTATTGTGGTACAACAAGACTCCTTTTGTCGTTAGAGAGGAATTTCTCCACTCAAAAGCTATATGTTGGCCTCATTCTCCTTTGGTTCTACTGTACTTATTTTCATTACAATTCGCCCTTTGTAGTTAGTTTTAGTTGAGCTCTACGAACTCATATGACATACAATGGATTAATAACATCGATTTATAATTTATGTCCTCTCAAAAGCTGTATGTTGGCCTCTTTATCCTATTGTCCTACCCTAAACCCTAAACCCTAAACACCCACATTTAGTTGAGCTCTACGAACTTGTATCACATTCGGTGGAGGAATATCATTAGTTTAAACTTATTGTGGTACAACAAGACTCTTTTTGTCGTTAGAGAATAATTTCTCCACTCAAAAGCTATATGTTGGCCTCATTCTCCTTTGGTTCTACTGTACTTATTTCGTTACAATTCTCCATTTGTAGTTAGTTTTAGTTGAGCTCTACGAACTCATATGACATGCAATGGATTAATAACATCGATTTAAAATTTATGTCCTCTCAAAAGCTGTATGTTTGCCGCTTCATCCTTTTATCCTACCCTAAACCCAAAATCCTAATCCCTAAACACGCACATTTAGTTGAGCTCTACAAACTAGTATCATATTCGGTGGAGGAATATCATGAGTTTAAACTTATTGTGGTACAACAAGACTCCTTTTGTCCTTAGAGAGGAATTTCTCCACTCAAAAGCTATATGTTGGCCTCATTCTCCTTTGGTTCTACTGTTCTTATTTTCATTACAGTTCTCCATTTGTAGTTAGTTTTAGTTGAGCTCTACGAACTCATATGACATACAATGGATTAATAACATCAATTTATAATTTATGTCCTCTCAAAAGCTGTATGTTGGCCTCTTTATCCTTTTGTCCTACCCTAAACCCTAAACCCTAAACCGTAAACACCCACATTTAGTTGAGCTCTACGAACTTGTATCACATTCGGTGGAGGAATATCATTAGTTTAAACTTATTGTGGTACAACAAGACTCTTTTTGTCGTTAGAGAGTAATTTCTCCACTCAAAAGCTATATGTTGGCCTCATTCTCCTTTGGTTCTACTGTACTTATTTCGTTACAATTCTCCATTTGTAGTTAGTTTTAGCTGAGCTCAACGAACTCACGTGACATACAATGGATTAATAACATCGATTTATAATTTATGTCCTCTCAAAAGCTGTATGTTGGCGTCTTCATCCTTTTCTCCTACCCTAAACCCAAAACCCTAAACCCTAAACACACACATTTGGTTGAGCTCTACAAACTAGTATCACATTCGGTGGAGGAATATCATGAGTTTAAACTTATTGTGGTACAACAAGACTCCTTTTGTCGTTAGAGAGGAATTTCTCCACTCAAAAGCTATATGTTGGCCTCATTCTCCTTTGGTTCTACTGTACTTATTTCGTTACAATTCTCCATTTGTAGTTAGTTTTAGTTGAGCTCTACGAACTCATATGACATAGAATGGATTAATAACATCGATTTAAATTTATGTCCTCTCAAAAGCTGTATGTTTGCCTCTTCATCGTTTTGTCCTACCCTAAACCCAAAACCCTAAACCCTAAACACGCACATTTAGTTGAGCTCTACAAACTAGTATCACATTCGGTGGAGGAATATCATGAGTTTAAACTTATTGTGGTACAACAAGACTCCTTTTGTCGTTAGAGAGGAATTTCTCCACTCAAAAGCTATATGTTGGCCTCATTCTCCTTTGGTTCTACTGTACTTATTTTGTTACAATTCTCCATTTGTAGTTAGTTTTAGTTGAGCTCTACGAACTCATATGACATAGAATGGATTAATAACATCGATTTAAAATTTATGTCCTCTCAAAAGCTGTATGTTTGCCTCTTCATCCTTTTGTCCTACCCTAAACCCAAAACCCTAAACCCTAAACACGCACATTTAGTTGAGCTCTACAAACTAGTATCACATTCATTGGAGGAATATCATGAGTTTAAACTTATTGTGGTACAACAAGACTCCTTTTGTCGTTAGAGAGGAATTTTTCCACTCAAAAGCTATATGTTGGCCTCATTCTCCTTTGGTTCTACTGTACTTATTTTCATTACAATTCGCCCTTTGTAGTTAGTTTTAGTTGAGCTCTACGAACTCATATGACATACAATGGATTAATAACATCGATTTATAATTTATGTCCTCTCAAAAGCTGTAT
>NC_080045.1:29442090-29468291 GCF_012489685.1 Lotus japonicus | reverse complement strand
GACATACAATGGATTAATAACATCGATTTATAATTTATGTCCTCTCAAAAGCTGTATGTTGGCCTCTTTATCCTTTTGTCCTACCCTAAACCCTAAACCCTAAACACCCACATTTAGTTGAGCTCTACGAACTTGTATCACATTCGGTGGAGGAATATCATTAGTTTAAACTTATTGTGGTACAACAAGACTCTTTTTGTCGTTAGAGAGGAATTTCTCCACTCAAAAGCTATATGTTGGCCTCATTCTCCTTTGGTTCTACTGTAACTTATTTCGTTACAATTCTCCATTTGTAGTTAGTTTTAGTGAGCTCTACGAACTCAATGACATACAATGGATTAATAACATCGATTTAAAATTTATGTCCTCTCAAAAGCTGTATGTTTGCCTCTTTAATCCTTTTGTCCTACCCTAAACCAAAACCCTAAACCCTAAACACACACATTTAGTTGAGCTCTACGAACTAGTATCACATTCGGTGGAGGAATCATGAGTTTAAACTTATTGTGGTACAACAAGACTCCTTTTGTCGTTAGAGAGGAATTTCTCCACTCAAAAGCTATATGTTGGCCTCATTCTCCTTTGGTTCTACTGTACTTATTTCGTTACAATTCTCCATTTGTAGTTAGTTTTAGTTGAGCTCTACGACTCATATGACATAATGGATTAATAACATCGATTTAAAATTTATGTCCTCTCAAAAGCTGTATGTTTGCCTCTTCATCCTTTTGTCCTACCCTAAACCCAAAACCCTAAACCCTAAACACCCAATTTAGTTGAGCTCTACGAACTAGTATCACATTCGGTGGAGGAATATCATGAGTTTAAACTTATTGTGGTACAACAAGACTCCTTTTTGTCGTTAGAGAGGAATTTCTCCACTCAAAAGCTATATGTTGGCCTCATTCTCCTTTGGTTCTACTGTACTTATTTCATTACAATTCTCCTTTGTAGTTAGTTTTAGTTGAGCTCTACGAACTCATATGACATACAATGGATTAATAACATCGATTTATAATTTATGTCCTCTCAAAAGCTGTATGTTGGCCTCTTTATCCTTTTGTCCTACCCTAAACCCTAAACCCTAAACACCACATTTAGTTGAGCTCTACGAACTTGTATCACATTCGGTGGAGGAATATCATGAGTTTAAACTTATTGTGGTACAACAAGACTCTTTTTGTCGTTAGAGAGGAATTTCTCCACTCAAAAGCTATATGTTGGCCTCATTCTCCTTTGGTTCTACTGTACTTATTTCGTTACAATTCTCCATTTGTAGTTAGTTTTAGTTGAGCTCTACGAACTCATATGACATACATGGATTAATAACATCGATTTTAAAATTTATGTCCTCTCAAAAGCTGTATGTTTGCGCTTCATCCTTTTGTCCTACCCTAAACCCAAACCCTAAACCCTAAACACCACATTTAGTTGAGCTCTACAACTAGTATCACATTCGGTGGAGGAATATCATGAGTTTAAACTTATTGTGGTACAACAAGACTCCTTTTTGTCGTTAGAGAGGAATTTCTCCACTCAAAAGCTATATGTTGGCCTCATTCTCCTTTGGTTCTACTGTACTTATTTTCGTTACAATTCTCCATTTTGTAGTTAGTTTTAGTTGAGCTCTACGAACTCATATGACATACAATGGATTAATAACATCGATTTATAATTTTATGTCCTCAAAAGCTGTATGTTTGCCTCTTTATCCTTTTGTCCTACCCTAAACCCTAAACCCTAAACCCTAAACACCCACATTTAGTTGAGCTCTACGAACTAGTATCACATTCGGTGGAGGAATATCATGAGTTTAAACTTATTGTGGTACAACAAGACTCCTTTTGTCGTTAGAGAGGAATTTCTCCACTCAAAAGCTATATGTTGGCCTCATTCTCCTTTGGTTCTACTGTTCTTATTTTCATTACAATTCTCCATTTGTAGTTAGTTTTAGTTGAGCTCTACGAACTCATATGACATACAATGGATTAATAACATCGATTTATAATTTATGTCCTCTCAAAAGCTGTATGTTGGCCTCTTTATCCTTTTGTCCTACCCTAAACCCTAAACCCTAAACCCTAAACACCCACATTTAGTTGAGCTGTACGAACTTGTATCACATTCGGTGGAGGAATATCATTAGTTTAAACTTATTGTGGTACAACAAGACTCTTTTTGTCGTTAGAGAGTAATTTCTCCACTCAAAAGCTATATGTTGGCCTCATTCTCCTTTGGTTCTACTGTACTTATTTCGTTACAATTCTCCATTTGTAGTTAGTTTTAGTTGAGCTCTACGAACTCATATGACATACAATGGATTAATAACATCGATTTATAATTTATGTCCTCTCAAAAGCTGTATCAACTCTTCATCCTTTTGTCCTACCCTAAACCCAAAACCGTAAACCCTAAACACGCACATTTAGTTGAGCTCTACAAACTAGTATCACATTCGGTGGAGGAATATCATGAGTTAAACTTATTGTGGTACAACAAGACTCCTTTTGTCGTTAGAGAGGAATTTTTCCACTCAAAAGCTATATGTTGGCCTCATTCTCCTTTGGTTCTACTGTACTTATTTTCATTACAATTCGCCCTTTGTAGTTAGTTTTAGTTGAGCTCTACGAACTCATATGACATACAATGGATTAATAACATCGATTTATAATTTATGTCCTCTCAAAAGCTGTTATCAACTCTTCATCGTTTTGTCCTACCCTAAACCCAAAACCGTAAACCCTAAACACGCACATTTAGTTGAGCTCTACAAACTAGTATCACATTCGGTGGAGGAATATCATGAGTTTAAACTTATTGTGGTACAACAAGACTCCTTTTGTCGTTAGAGAGGAATTTTTCCACTCAAAAGCTATATGTTGGCCTCATTCTCCTTTGGTTCTACTGTACTTATTTCGTTACAATTCTCCATTGTAGTTAGTTTTAGCTGAGCTCTACGAACTCACATGACATACAATGGATTAATACATCGATTAAAAATTTATGTCCTCTGAAAAGCTGTATGTTTGCCTCTTAATCCTTTTGTCCTACCCTATACCCAAAACCCTAAACCCTAAACACACATATTTGGTTGAGCTCTACAAACTAGTATCACATTCGGTGGAGGAATATCATGAGTTTAAACTTATTGTGGTACAACAAGACTCCTTTTGTCGTTAGAGAGGAATTTCTCCACTCAAAAGCTATATGTTGGCCTCATTCTCCTTTGGTTCTACTGTACTTATTTCGTTACAATTCTCCATTTGTAGTTAGTTTTAGTTGAGCTCTACGAACTCATATGACATAGAATGGATTAATAACATCGATTTAAAATTTATGTCCTCTCAAAAAGCTGTATGTTTGCCACTTCATCCTTTTGTCCTACCCTAAACCCAAAACCCTAAACCCTAAACACGCACATTTAGTTGAGCTCTACAAACTAGTATCACATTCGGTGGAGGAATATCATGAGTTTAAACTTATTGTGGTACAACAAGACTCCTTTTGTCGTTAGAGAGGAATTTCTCCACTCAAAAGCTATATGTTGGCCTCATTCTCCTTTGGTTCTACTGTACTTATTTTCATTACAATTCGGCCCTTTGTAGTTAGTTTTAGTTGAGCTCTACGAACTCATATGACATACAATGGATTAATAACATCGATTTATAATTTATGTCCTCTCAAAAGCTGTATGTTGGCCTCTTTATCCTTTTGTCCTACCCTAAACCCTAAACCCTAAACACCCACATTTAGTTGAGCTCTACGAACTTGTATCACATTCGGTGGAGGAATATCATTAGTTTAAACTTATTGTGGTACAACAAGACTCTTTTTGTCGTTAGAGAGTAATTTCTCCACTCAAAAGCTATATGTTGGCCTCATTCTCCTTTGGTTCTACTGTACTTTATTTCGTTACAATTCTCCATTTGTAGTTAGTTTTAGTTGAGCTCTACGAACTCATATGACATACAATGGATTAATAACATCGATTTAAAATTTATGTCCTCTCAAAAGCTGTATGTTTGCCGCTTCATCCTTTTATCCTACCCTAAACCCAAAATCCTAATCCCTAAACACGCACATTTAGTTGAGCTCTACAAACTAGTATCATATTCGGTGGAGGAATATCATGAGTTTAAACTTATTGTGGTACAACAAGACTCCTTTTGTCGTTAGAGAGGAATTTCGCCACTCAAAAGCTATATGTTGGCCTCATTCTCCTTTGGTTCTACTGTTCTTATTTTCATTACAATTCTCCATTTGTAGTTAGTTTTAGTTGAGCTCTACGAAACTCATATGACATACAATGGATTAATAACATCGATTTATAATTTATGTCCTCTCAAAAGCTGTATGTTGGCCTCTTTATCCTTTTGTCCTACCCTAAACCCTAAACCCTAAACCCTAAACACCCACATTTAGTTGAGCTCTACAAACTAGTATCATATTCGGTGGAGGAATATCATGAGTTTAAACTTATTGTGGTACAACAAGACTCCTTTTGTCGTTAGAGAGGAATTTCTCCACTCAAAAGCTATATGTTGGCCTCATTCTCCTTTGGTTCTACTGTTCTTATTTTCATTACAATTCTCCATTTGTAGTTAGTTTTAGTTGAGCTCTACGAACTCATATGACATACAATGGATTAATAACATCGATTTATAATTTATGTCCTCTCAAAAGCTGTATGTTGGCCCTCTTTATCCTTTTGTCCTACCCTAAACCCTAAACCCTAAACCCTAAACACCCAACATTTAGTTGAGCTGTATGAACTTGTATCACATTCGGTGGAGGAATATCATTAGTTTAAACTTATTGTGGTACAACAAGACTCTTTTTGTCGTTAGAGAGTAATTTCTCCACTCAAAAGCTATATGTTGGCCTCATTCTCCTTTGGTTCTACTGTACTTATTTCGTTACAATTCTCCATTTGTAGTTAGTTTTAGTTGAGCTCTACGAACTCATATGACATACAATGGATTAATAACATCGATTTATAATTTATGTCCTCTCAAAAGCTGTATCAACTCTTCATCGTTTTGTCCTACCCTAAACCCAAAACCGTAAACCCTAAACACGCACATTTAGTTGAGCTCTACAAACTAGTATCACATTCGGTGGGAGGAATATCATGAGTTTAAACTTATTGTGGTACAACAAGACTCCTTTTGTCGTTAGAGAGGAATTTTTCCACTCAAAAGCTATATGTTGGCCTCATTCTCCTTTGGTTCTACTGTACTTATTTTCATTACAATTCGCCTTTGTAGTTAGTTTTAGTTGAGCTCTACGAACTCATATGACATACAATGGATTAATAACATCGATTTATAATTTATGTCCTCTCAAAAGCTGTATCAACTCTTCATCGTTTTGTCCTACCCTAAACCCAAAACCGTAAACCCTAAACACGCACATTTAGTTGAGCTCTACAAACTAGTATCACATTCGGTGGAGGAATATCATGAGTTTAAACTTATTGTGGTACAACAAGACTCCTTTTGTCGTTAGAGAGGAATTTTTCCACTCAAAAGCTATATGTTGGCCTCATTCTCCTTTGGTTCTACTGTACTTATTTCGTTACAATTCTCCATTTGTAGTTAGTTTTAGCTGAGCTCTACGAACTCACATGACATACAATGGATTAATAACATCGATTAAAATTTATGTCCTCTGAAAAGCTGTATGTTTGCCTCTTAATCCTTTTGTCCTACCCTATACCCAAAACCCTAAACCCTAAACACACATATTTGGTTGAGCTCTACAAACTAGTATCACATTCGGTGGAGGAATATCATGAGTTTAAACTTATTGTGGTACAACAAGACTCCTTTTGTCGTTAGAGAGGAATTTCTCCACTCAAAAGCTATATGTTGGCCTCATTCTCCTTTGGTTCTACTGTACTTATTTCGTTACAATTCTCCATTTGTAGTTAGTTTTAGTTGAGCTCTACGAACTCATATGACATAGAATGGATTAATAACATCGATTTAAAATTTATGTCCTCTCAAAAGCTGTATGTTTGCCACTTCATCCTTTTGTCCTACCCTAAACCCAAAACCCTAAACCCTAAACACGCACATTTAGTTGAGCTCTACAAACTAGTATCACATTCGGTGGAGGAATATCATGAGTTTAAACTTATTGTGGTTACAACAAGACTCCTTTTGTCGTTAGAGAGGAATTTCTCCACTCAAAAGCTATATGTTGGCCTCATTCTCCTTTGGTTCTACTGTACTTATTTTCATTACAATTCGCCCTTTGTAGTTAGTTTTAGTTGAGCTCTACGAACTCATATGACATACAATGGATTAATAACATCGATTTTATAATTTTATGTCCTCTCAAAAGCTGTATGTTGGCCTCTTTATCCTTTTGTCCTACCCTAAACCCTAAACCCTAAACACCCACATTTAGTTGAGCTCTACGAACTTGTATCACATTCGGTGGAGGAATATCATTAGTTTAAACTTATTGTGGTACAACAAGACTCCTTTTGTCGTTAGAGAGGAATTTCGCCACTCAAAAGCTATATGTTGGCCTCATTCTCCTTTGGTTCTACTGTTCTTATTTTCATTACAATTCTCCATTTGTAGTTAGTTTTTAGTTGAGCTCTACCGAACTCATATGACATACAATGGATTAATAACATCGATTTATAATTTATGTCCTCTCAAAAGCTGTATGTTGGCCTCTTTATCCTTTTGTCCTACCCTAAACCCTAAACCCTAAACCCTAAACACCCACATTTAGTTGAGCTCTACAAACTAGTATCATATTCGGTGGAGGAATATCATGAGTTTAAACTTATTGTGGTACAACAAGACTCCTTTTGTCGTTAGAGAGGAATTTCTCCACTCAAAAGCTATATGTTGGCCTCATTCTCCTTTGGTTCTACTGTTCTTATTTTCATTACAATTCTCCATTTGTAGTTAGTTTTAGTTGAGCTCTACGAACTCATATGACATACAATGGATTAATAACATCGATTTATAATTTATGTCCTCTCAAAAGCTGTATGTTGGCCTCTTTATCCTTTTGTCCTACCCTAAACCCTAAACCCTAAACCCTAAACACCCACATTTAGTTGAGCTGTATGAACTTGTATCACATTCGGTGGAGGAATATCATTAGTTTAACTTATTGTGGTACAACAAGACTCTTTTTGTCGTTAGAGAGTAATTTCTCCACTCAAAAGCTATATGTTGGCCTCATTCTCCTTTGGTTCTACTGTACTTATTTCGTTACAATTCTCCATTTGTAGTTAGTTTTAGTTGAGCTCTACGAACTCATATGACATACAATGGATTAATAACATCGATTTATAATTTATGTCCTCTCAAAAGCTGTATCAACTCTTCATCGTTTTGTCCTACCCAAAACCGTAAACCCTAAACACGCACATTTAGTTGAGCTCTACAAACTAGTATCACATTCGGTGGAGGAATATCATGAGTTTAAACTTATTGTGGTACAACAAGACTCCTTTTGTCGTTAGAGAGGAATTTTTCCACTCAAAAGCTATATGTTGGCCTCATTCTCCTTTGGTTCTACTGTACTTATTTTCATTACAATTCGCCCTTTGTAGTTAGTTTTAGTTGAGCTCTACGAACTCATATGACATACAATGGATTAATAACATCGATTTATAATTTATGTCCTCTCAAAAGCTGTATTTTGGCCTCTTTATCCTTTTGTCCTACCCTAAAACCCTAAACCCTAAACACCCACATTTAGTTGAGCTCTACGAACTTGTAATCACATTCGGTGGAGGAATATCATTAGTTTAAACTTATTGTGGTACAACAAGACTCTTTTTGTCGTTAGAGAGTAATTTGTCCACTCAAAAGCTATATGTTGGCCTCATTCTCCTTTGGTTCTACTGTACTTATTTCGTTACAATTCTCCATTTGTAGTTAGTTTTAGCTGAGCTCTACGAACTCACATGACATACAATGGATTAATAACATCGATTAAAATTTATGTCCTCTGAAAAGCTGTATGTTTGCCTCTTAATCCTTTTGTCCTACCCTATACCCAAAACCCTAAACCCTAAACACACATATTTGGTTGAGCTCTACAAACTAGTATCACATTCGGTGGAGGAATATCATGAGTTTTAAACTTATTGTGGTACAACAAGACTCCTTTTGTCGTTAGAGAGGAATTTCTCCACTCAAAAGCTATATGTTGGCCTCATTCTCCTTTGGTTCTACTGTACTTATTTCGTTACAATTCTCCATTTGTAGTTAGTTTTAGTTGAGCTCTACGAACTCATATGACATAGAATGGATTAATAACATCGATTTAAAATTTATGTCCTCTCAAAAGCTGTATGTTTGCCACTTCATCCTTTTGTCCTACCCTAAACCCAAAACCCTAAACCCTAAACACGCACATTTAGTTGAGCTCTACAAACTAGTATCACATTCGGTGGAGGAATATCATGAGTTTAAACTTATTGTGGTACAACAAGACTCCTTTTGTCGTTAGAGAGGAATTTCTCCATTCAAAAGCTATATGTTGGCCTCATTCTCCTTTGGTTCTACTGTACTTATTTTCATTACAATTCGCCCTTTGTAGTTAGTTTTAGTTGAGCTCTACGAACTCATATGACATACAATGGATTAATAACATCGATTTATAATTTATGTCCTCTCAAAAGCTGTATGTTGGCCTCTTTATCCTTTTGTCCTACCCTAAACCCTAAACCCTAAACACCCACATTTAGTTGAGCTCTACGAACTGTATCACATTCGGTGGAGGAATATCATTAGTTTAAACTTATTGTGGTACAACAAGACTCTTTTTGTCGTTAGAGAGTAATTTCTCCACTCAAAAGCTATATGTTGGCCTCATTCTCCTTTGGTTCTACTGTACTTATTTCGTTACAATTCTCCATTTGTAGTTAGTTTTAGTTGAGCTCTACGAACTCATATGACATACAATGGATTAATAACATCGATTTAAAATTTATGTCCTCTCAAAAGCTGTATGTTTGCCGCTTCATCCTTTTATCCTACCCTAAACCCAAAATCCTAATCCCTAAACACGCACATTTAGTTGAGCTCTACAAACTAGTATCATATTCGGTGGAGGAATATCATGAGTTTAAACTTATTGTGGTACAACAAGACTCCTTTTGTCGTTAGAGAGGAATTTCGCCACTCAAAAGCTATATGTTGGCCTCATTCTCCTTTGGTTCTACTGTTCTTATTTTCATTACAATTCTCCATTTGTAGTTAGTTTTAGTTGAGCTCTACGAACTCATATGACATACAATGGATTAATAACATCGATTTATAATTTATGTCCTCTCAAAAGCTGTATGTTGGCCTCTTTATCCTTTTGTCCTACCCTAAACCCTAAACCCTAAACCCTAAACCCTAAACACCCACATTTAGTTGAGCTCTACAAACTAGTATCATATTCGGTGGAGGAATATCATGAGTTTAAACTTATTGTGGTACAACAAGACTCCTTTTGTCGTTAGAGAGGAATTTCTCCCACTCAAAAGCTATATGTTGGCCTCATTCTCCTTTGGTTCTACTGTTCTTATTTTCATTACAATTCTCCATTTGTAGTTAGTTTTAGTTGAGCTCTACGACTCATATGACATACAATGGATTAATAACATCGATTTATAATTTATGTCCTCTCAAAAGCTGTATGTTGGCCTCTTTATCCTTTTGTCCTACCCTAAACCCTAAACCCTAAACCCTAAACACCCACATTTAGTTGAGCTGTATGAACTTGTATCACATTCGTGGAGGAATATCATTAGTTTAAACTTATTGTGGTACAACAAGACTCTTTTTGTCGTTAGAGAGTAATTTCTCCACTCAAAAGCTATATGTTGGCCTCATTCTCCTTTGGTTCTACTGTACTTATTTCGTTACAATTCTCCATTTGTAGTTAGTTTTAGTTGAGCTCTACGAACTCATATGACATACAATGGATTAATAACATCAATTTATAATTTATGTGATACGCCCCAAGTTGATGCAAGGGCTGCAATGGATCGTCTAGGATTGATCTTGGATGATGAGAACTCTGAAATGTGAGAAAGAAGAAGAAGAATTTCGTGATGGAAGGGAAATGGACAGAAAAGAGGGGAAGTTTTAGTGAAATGGAAGATGAAGACTTCACACAAAGGTGGTGACAAACCCTTGATAAGCCTAATTCTTGAATCACTCAAGAACTATGAGAATCACTCTCACAAATCTGAATCACTCAGAAAAGAAAATACTAATTCATTCATAATCTGTCTATTACATTGAAGGAGTGGTCCTTATAAAGAAGAAGGAAATTCAGCCTAGTTACAAAAAAATGATGAGGTGTAATTTCTCTAGAAGAATCCTAGGCTAGGAGTTACAAATTAAAAGAGGAAGATAGTGATATGCTTCAGCCCTGAACGTGTTTTTAGTGGCTGATTGCTTCATGTAACTCCCTTTCTTGATTGTTATTCTGACCAGGGAATATAGCATTCAATGCTCTTTATGAACTTAATTTCCCTTTCTTTGTAACTCCATTCTTGGCTTTGAAAGCTCTTCAATCCTTTGACTTTGCTGATGTAACTCCTCCATTCAGAACTTATTGAAATTCAAACACATTCAAAGAGTTTTAAGAAAGGAATGGATCCCTCCCTTTAAGCCCTTCATGCGCCACATGCAAACACACACCACTTGAAGTGGATTAAACACACTAAAATAAAATTCAGCAACATAAAATTGGTCCTTTGCATTTTTATTGAAATAAAATAAAACAGAACATCACATGGCAGCCCCTATGCGTGGGGCTGGCTCTTCTTCTTGGGCCTGAATGATCATCATGATTTTTGGTTCCATCTCTTCTACCACTTTGTCTTCAAGAATGGTTGCCACTACTTGCTGAAGAGTCTCTTTGGCCTTTTTAGCTCTAGCCCTTGTCATTGGTCCTCCAAGTCCTTTTAGGGCTCCATGACCCTTGTCCTTGTCCTTGTCCTCATCATTCCCTCCCTCTTGAAAAGGATTTGACCTCAAATCAAATTCTCCGCCATCTGCATCAAAGAGAGATAAATCAGAGACATTAAAGGTTGAGCTGATGTTATACTCACCTGGAAGCTCTATTTTGTAGGCATTGTTATTGATTCTCTCAAGCACTTGAAAAGGTCCATCCCCTCTAGGTTGGAGTTTGGATTTCCTTTGTTCTGGAAACCTTTTCCTTCCTCATGTGCACCCAAACCCAATCTCCGGGTTGGAACACCACCTCCTTTCTTCCCTTGTTAGCTTGCCTAGCATAACTCTCATTCTTTCTCTCAATTTGAGCCTTCACACGCTCATGCATCTTCTTGACATATTCAGCTTTGCCCTGTCCTTCCTTGTGCTTGAAAACAGAAGTGTTAGGCATAGGCAACAAATCAAGAGGAGTCAAAGGGTTAAATCCATACACTACTTCAAATGGAGAGCAATTGGTAGTGCTATGGACAGCCCTATTGTAAGCAAATTCAACATGAGGCAAACACGCCTCCCAAGCCTTTAAATTGGCCTTAAGGACAGTCCTAAGCAAGGTGCCTAGGGTCCTATTAACCACCTCAGTTTGCCCATCAGTTTGTGGGTGGCAAGTGGTAGAGAACAAAAGTTTTGGTGCCTAACTTCCCCCATAAAGTCCTCCAGAAGTGACTTAGGAACTTGGTGTCCCTATCACTAACTATGCTTCTAGGCATCCCATGAAGTCTTACAACTTCTTTAAAGAACAAATCAGCAACGTGACAAGCATCATCAGCTTTCCTGCAAGGAATAAAGTGAGCCATTTTGAAAACCTATCAACAACCACAAAAATGGAATCCTTACCATTCTTTGTTCTAGGGAGGCCTAAAACAAAGTCCATAGACAAGTCAACCCAAGGGTATTCAGGGATTGGCAAAGAAGTATACAAACCATGTGGCATCACCTTAGACTTAGCCTTCTTGCAAACAATGCAATGTTCACAAAACTTGATCACATCATGTTTCATTTTGGGCCATAGAAATGTTCCTGTAAAGTTTCTAGAGTCTTTTGGACTCCAAAATGACCCATTAATCCCCCAGCATGGGATTCTTTAACAAGCAGTTCTCTAATGGAACTTTTAGGCACACACAACCTGTTTTCCTTAAATAAAAATCCATTGTGCCTATAGAATCCATTTTGAGAAACTTTCTCACAAGCCACAAATATTTCAGCAAAGTTATCATCTTTTTCATACATTTCTTTCACATGTTCAAGTCCTAGCAATTTAGTCTCTAACATGGAAAGCAACACGTGTCTCCTGGATAAAGCATCAGCCACAATGTTACTTTTCCCTTTTTTGTGTTTTATGACATAGGGAAATTGTTCCAAAAATTCAACCCATTTGGCATGCCTTTTGTTCAACTTACCTTGCCCTTCAAGTATTTCAGCGACTCATGATCACTATGAATCACGAATTCCTTGGGCAAAGATAATGCTGGCCAAGTCTTCAAAGCTCTCACCAAGCATACAATTCCTTATCATAAGTAGAATAGTTAAGGGCAGCTCCGCTTAACTTTTCACTAAAATAAGCAATTGGGTGGCCTTCTTGAAGCAACACAGCACCAATACCTACATTTGAAGCATCACATTCAAGTTCAAAAGATTTAGCAAAGTTAGGTAAAGCAAGTATAGGTGCATGGGTAAGCTTATGCTTTAGGGCAGCAAAGGCCTCTTCTTGATTCTTTCCCCAATGAAAACCCACATTCTTTTTCACCACTTCATTTAGGGGTGCTGCCAAGGTACTAAAGTCCTTTACAAACCTCCTGTAGAAACTGGCAAGCCATGAAAACTTCTTACATCACCCACGGATTTAGGAGTGGGCCACTCTTGAATGGCTTTGATCTTTTCCTCATCAACCTGCACTCCTTTCGAACTCACAACAAAACCAAGAAACACAACATGGTCAGTGCAAAAAGTGCATTTCTCAAGATTGGCAAACAATTGTTCCTTTCTAAGCATACTCAAGACGGATCTTAAGTGCTCAACATGCAGCTCAAGAGTAGTGCTATAGACCAAAATATCATCAAAGTACACAACCACAAATTTCCCAATGAATTCCCTCAAAACATGGTTCATTAGTCTCATAAAAGTACTAGGTGCATTAGTTAAACCAAAAGGCATAACCAACCATTCATACAAACCATATTTAGTTTTGAAAGCAGTTTTCCATTCATCCCCTTCTTTAATCCTTATCTGATTGTAACCACTTTTCAAATCAATTTTAGAAAAATAACATGCTCCATGCAATTCATCAAGCAAATCATCAAGTCTAGGAATAGGGTGCCTATACTTAATGGTGATGTTATTCAAGGCTCTACAATCAGAGCACATTCTCCAAGTCCCATCTTTCTTGGTACCAAAATCACCGGTACAGCACAAGAACTCATGCTATTTCTTACCCACCCTTTGTTCAAGAGTTCTTCCACTTGTCTTTGAATTTCAGTGGTTTCTTGTGGGTTGCTTCTATATGCTGGCCTATTAGGCAAAGAAGCTCCCGGAATGAGATCAATTTGATGCTCAATTCCTCTCAGTGGTGGTAGACCACTTGGAACACTTGTTGGAAACACATCCTCATAATCCTGCAAAAGAGATTTAACACTAGAAGGCAGCTCAAAATTTTCAAAAGTGTTAGTGTTCAAAATCTGATTTTTGCAAAACATCAAGTATAGGATCTGTTTTGAAGCTATCATCCTTTTCACCTCTCTCTTTTTGATCAAACAAATTTCTTTTCTCTCAAGTATTTCACTCTTTTCTTTTTGCTCTCTCTCAAGTGTTTCACTCTTTTCTTTTTGCTTTCTCTCAAGTGTCTCACTCTTTTCTTTTCTCTCTTGTTCAATCTTTTCTCTCATTTTCTTTTGATCCTCACGCACCTCCCTAGGGCTCAAAGGTTTGAGGGTAATTTTCTGGCCATGATGTTGGAATGAGATCTTGTTGGTGCTTCCATTATGATCAGAGTTGGTGTCATATTGCCATGGTCTTCCCAGCAGTATGTGACTAGCCTCCATGGGAACAACATCACAAAGAACCTTATCCCTGTATTTGCCAATGGAAAAGTCAACTTCAACTTGCTTACTTACTTGTATTTCCTCCATAGTGGCTGAGCCATTGAAGTTTGTATGGCCAAGGATGTGGTTTTGTGACCAGGTTCAGCTTCTCCACCATTCTTTCACTAGCCACATTAGTACAGCTTCCGCCATCAACAATCATCAAGCAAATCTGCCCATTGACAGAACATCTTGTGTGAAAGATATTCTCTCTTTGGCTTTCTTTCTTTGGCTTTTGTTGGCTACCAAGCATTCTTCGGATCATCAACAGTTCACCATTCATGGCTGCCTCCTCTTCTTCTTCACTTTGTTCTCCTTCGGACTCACTGGTGTAGTCTCCATCATCCTTAAGAATCATGGTCTTTTTGGAGGCACATTCATAAGCATAATGTCCCATACCTTGGCATTTGAAGCACTTGACCTCTTTGCTCTTTTTGGATGGTTGTTCAAGAGGTTTTGAAGAAGCTGAAGCTTGTGGTTTGGTGGCTGGTTTGCTAAGGGTGCTCGGCCCTTCATTCTTCATTCTGTCTCTCCAAGATGAATTGGAATTGGTAGAACTCTTCCTTGCAAGCCTTTTCCTTTTGAGTTGTTGCTCAACTTTAGTGGCCTTGTGCAGCAATTCTTCCATGTCTACATATTCCTGAAGTTCTACAATATCTCTAACATCATTAGATAGACCATTAATAAATCGAATCATGGTTACCTCTTCATCCTCCTCAAGATTGGCTTGCAACATAAGCACCTCAAGTTCTTTGTAATACTCCTCAACACTCTTGCTGCCTTGGGTAAGTTTTTGAAGTTTAAATTTTACATCCCTAGCATGGCTTGAAGGGACATATCTTTTCCTCATGATTCGTTTCATTTCAGCCCATGTTTCCACCGCTGGCTCCTCATTTCTCAATCTCTCTTTTGCAAACTTATTCCACCAAACAAGAGCATAGTCTGAAAAGTGAGCAGCTGCAAGTTTCACCTTTTGGTCCTCCTCATAGTTGTTGCAAGCAAAGACATGCTCTATTTTGAGTTCCCACTCCAAGTATGCCTCTGGATCACTCTTTCCCTTAAAAGGAGGAATTTGGAATTTGACTCCTTCAATCCGAGCAGGTCTAGGATTTTCATGAATTCGTCGTGGCCTCCGCCTTCACTGTCACTATTGTTCCGGTTCTCCATTTGATCCAGCCTTTCGTGGATCTCTTCAGTTTGCCTCCTCATTAAGTTTTCCAGATGTTGTGTAAGAGCCCGCATTTCGATGGTCGAGAGTCGCACTGCTGGTTGCTCCTCCTCTTCTCCTGACATCTTTGACAAATGAAAAGATTCAAGTAGAACAAACAAATGTTAGTGTTTACCTCACTTCTCTCGTGTTTCCCTCAAATTGGCTTTTCTATGATGTGCACTCTTGCCTTTTTCCACTCAAAAATTCTCACAATCTCTTGAGTAAATCAAAGTTAAGACACACAAAGAATTATGCCACCAAATTTGTGTAGAGTCACACAGATTAGAATAGACTTTAGAATATGAAACAAAAGAAGACAAGACAAAATCACCACAGAAATGGAAAGGACTCCAAATATTTAGAGACTAAAGAAGAATTCAAGAACAAACAGAAAGAAGAAAATAAATTGGAATGCTAGCAACAAAATTACCTTGAACATTGAATTTGGCTAATTAAACAAGAACCATTCAGCCATTTTTTTTTTTGAATTTTCGTTTTTTTTTTTTTTTGAATTTTCGTTTTGTAATTTGTTTTTGATTCTGAACAATTAACAAGGCTTAACTTTTGCAATGGTTCAGCCAAAAGAAACAAAAACTAAAATCAAGGTAACAAGAAATGACAAAGAGTTGCTAACCAGAATTCCAGATAAGAAAAGAAACCAAAATCCTAGAACCGGCTCTGATTACCAAATGATACGCCCCAAGTTGATGCAAGGGCTGCAATGGATCGTCTAGGATTGATCTTGGATGATGAGAACTCTGAAATGTGAGAAAGAAGAAGAAGAATTTCGTGATGGAAGGGAAATGGACAGAAAAGAGGGGAAGTTTTAGTGAAATGGAAGATGAAGACTTCACACAAAGGTGGTGACAAACCCTTGATAAGCCTAATTCTTGAATCACTCAAGAACTATGAGAATCACTCTCACAAATCTGAATCACTCAGAAAAGAAAATACTAATTCATTCATAATCTGTCTATTACATTGAAGGAGTGGTCCTTATAAAGAAGAAGGAAATTCAGCCTAGTTACAAAAAATGATGAGGTGTAATTTCTCTAGAAGAATCCTAGGCTAGGAGTTACAAATTAAAAGAGGAAGATAGTGATATGCTTCAGCCCTGAACGTGTTTTTAGTGGCTGATTGCTTCATGTAACTCCCTTTCTTGATTGTTATTCTGACCAGGGAATATAGCATAAAATGCTCTTTATGAACTTAATTTCCCTTTCTTTGTAACTCCATTCTTGGCTTTGAAAGCTCTTCAATCCTTTGACTTTGCTGATGTAACCCCATTCAGAACTTATTGAAATTCAAACACATTCAAAGAGTTTTAAGAAAGGAATGGATCCCTCCCTTTAAGCCCTTCATGCGCCACATGCAAACACACACCACTTGAAGTGGATTAAACACACTAAAATAAAATTCAGCAACATAATGCATTTGGATCCAACTTATTCAATTGGTCCTTTGCATTTTTATTGAAATAAAATAAAACAGAACATCACATGGCAGCCCCTATGCGTGGGCTGGCTCTTCTTCTTGGGCCTGAATGATCATCATGATTTTTGGTTCCATCTCTTCTACCACTTTGTCTTCAAGAATGGTTGCCACTACTTGCTGAAGAGTCTCTTTGGCCGTTTTAGCTCTAGCCCTTGTCATTGGTCCTCCAAGTCCTTTTAGGGCTCCATGACCCTTGTCCTTGTCCTTGTCTCATCATCCTCTCAAAAGCTGTATGTTGGCGTCTTCATCCTTTGGTTTAGTTGAGCTCTGTATCACATTCGGTGGAGGAATATCATGAGTTTAAACTTATTGTGGTACAAAGACTCTTTTGTCGTTAGAGAGTAATTTGTCCACTCAAAAGCTATATGTTGGCCTCATTCTCCTTTGGTTCTACTGTACTTATTTCGTTACAATTCTCCATTTGTAGTTAGTTTTAGTGAGCTCTACGAACTCACATGACATACAATGGATTAATAACATCGATTTAAAATTTATGTCCTCTGAAAATCTGTATGTTTGCCTCTTCATCCTTTTGTCCTACCCTAAACCCAAAACCCTAAACCCTAAACACGCACATTTAGTTGAGCTCTACAAACTAGTATCACATTCGGTGGAGGAATATCATGAGTTTAAACATATTGTGGTACAACAAGACTCCTTTTGTCGTTAGAGAGGAATTTTCCA
Source organism: Lotus japonicus (assembly GCF_012489685.1). Lineage (NCBI taxonomy): Eukaryota > Viridiplantae > Streptophyta > Magnoliopsida > Fabales > Fabaceae > Lotus > Lotus japonicus. The sequence continues at coordinate 29,450,835 of NC_080045.1, read as the reverse complement.
CTCAAAAGCTATATGTTGGCCTCATTCTCCTTTGGTTCTACTGTACTTATTTTCATTACAATTCTTTGTAGTTAGTTTTAGTTGAGCTCTACGAACTCATATGACATACAATGGATTAATAACATTGATTTATAATTTATGTCCTCTCAAAAGCTGTATCCTCTTCATTTTTGTCCTACCCTAAACCCAAAACCGTAAACCCTAAACACCACATTTAGTTGAGCTCTACAAACTAGTATCACATTCGGTGGAGGAATATCATGAGTTTAAACTTATTGTGGTACAACAAGACTCCTTTTTCGTTAGAGAGGAATTTTTCCACTCAAAAGCTATATGTTGGCCTCATTCTCCTTTGGTTCTACTGTACTTATTTTCATTACAATTCGCCTTTGTAGTAGTTTTAGTTGAGCTCTACGAACTCATATGACATACAATGGATTAATAACATCGATTTATAATTTATGTCCTCTCAAAAGCTATGTTGGCCTCTTTATCCTTTTGTCCTACCCTAAACCCTAAACCCTAAACACCCACATTTAGTTGAGCTCTACGAACTTGTATCACATTCGGTGGAGGAATATCATTAGTTTAAACTTATTGTGGTACAACAAGACTCTTTTTGTCGTTAGAGAGTAATTTCTCCACTCAAAAGCTATATGTTGGCCTCATTCTCCTTTGGTTCTACTGTACTTATTTCGTTACAATTCCCATTTGTAGTTAGTTTTAGTGAGCTCTACAACTCATGACATACAATGGATTAATAACATCGATTTAAAATTTATGTCCTCTGAAAAGCTGTATGTTGGCCTCTTAATCCTTTTGTCCTACCCTAACCCAAAACCCTAAACCCTAAACACACATATTTAGTTGAGCTCTACAAACTAGTATCACATTCGGTGGAGGAATATCATGAGTTTAAACTTATTGTGGTACAACAAGACTCTTTTGTCGTTAGAGAGGAATTTCTCCACTCAAAAGCTATATGTTGGCCTCATTCTCCTTTGGTTCTACTGTACTTATTTCGTTACAATTCTCCATTTGTAGTTAGTTTTAGTTGAGCTCTACGAACTCATATGACATACAATGGATTAATAACATCGATTTAAAATTTATGTCCTCTCAAAAGCTGTATGTTTGCCTCTTCATCCTTTTGTCCTACCTAAACCCAAAACCCTAAACCCTAAACACGCACATTTAGTTGAGCTCTACAAACTAGTATCACATTCGGTGGAGGAATATCATGAGTTTAAACTTATTGTGGTACAACAAGACTCTTTTTGTCGTTAGAGAGGAATTTCTCCACTCAAAAGCTATATGTTGGCCTCATTCTCCTTTGGTTCTACTGTTCTTATTTTCATTACAATTCTCCATTTGTAGTTAGTTTTAGTTGAGCTCTACGAACTCATATGACATACAATGGATTAATAACATCGATTTTAATTTATGTCCTCTCAAAAGCTGTATGTTGGCCTCTTTATCCTTTTGTCCTACCCTAAACCCTAAACCCTAAACCCTAAACACCACATTTAGTTGAGCTCTACGAACTTGTATCACATTCGGTGGAGGAATATCATTAGTTTAAACTTATTGTGGTACAACAAGACTCTTTTTGTCATTAGAGAGTAATTTCTCCACTCAAAAGCTATATGTTGGCCTCATTCTCCTTTGGTTCTACTGTACTTATTTCGTTACAATTCTCCATTTGTAGTTAGTTTTAGTTGAGCTCTACGAACTCATATGACATACAATGGATTAATAACATCGATTTATAATTTATGTCCTCTCAAAAGCTGTATGTTGGCCTCTTCATCCTTTTGTCCTACCCTAAACCCAAAACCCTAAACCCTAAACACCACATTTAGTTGAGCTCTACAAACTAGTATCACATTCGGTGGAGGAATATCATGAGTTTAAACTTATTGTGGTACAACAAGACTCCTTTTGTCGTTAGAGAGGAATTTCTCCACTCAAAAGCTATATGTTGGCCTCATTCTCCTTTGGTTCTACTGTACTTATTTTCATTACATTCTCCCTTTGTAGTTAGTTTTAGTTGAGCTCTACGAACTCATATGACATACAATGATTAATAACATCGATTTATAATTTATGTCCTCTCAAAAGCTGTATGTTGGCCTCTTTATCCTTTTGTCCTACCCTAAACCCTAAACCCTAAACACCCACAATTAGTTGAGCTCTACGAACTTGTATCACATTCGGTGGAGGAATATCATTAGTTTAAACTTATTGTGGTACAACAAGACTCTTTTTGTCGTTAGAGAGTAATTTCTCCACTCAAAAGCTATATGTTGGCCTCATTCTCCTTTGGTTCTACTGTACTTATTTCGTTACAATTCTCCATTTGTAGTTAGTTTTAGTGAGCTCTACGAACTCACATGACATACAATGGATTAATAACATCGATTAAAAATTTATGTCCTCTGAAAAGCTGTATGTTTGCCTCTTATCCTTTTGTCCTACCCTAAACCCAAAACCCTAAACCCTAAACACACACATTTGGTTGAGCTCTACAAACTAGTATCACATTCGGTGGAGGAATATCATGAGTTTAATTTATTGTGGTACAACAAGACTCCTTTTGTCGTTAGAGAGGAATTTCTCCACTCAAAAGCTATATGTTGGCCTCATTCTCCTTTGGTTCTACTGTACTTATTTCGTTACAATTCTCATTTGTAGTTAGTTTTAGTTGAGCTCTACGAACTCATATGACATTGAATGGATTAATAACATCGATTTATAATTTATGTCCTCTCAAAAGCTGTATGTTTGCCGCTTCATCCTTTAGTCCTACCCTAAACCCAAAACCCTAAACCCTAAACACGCACATTTAGTTGAGCTCTACAAACTAGTATCACATTCGGTGGAGGAATATCATGAGTTTAAACTTATTGTGGTACAACAAGACTCCTTTTGTCGTTAGAGAGGAATTTCTCCACTCAAAAGCTATATGTTGGCCTCATTCTCCTTTGGTTCTACTGTACTTATTTTCATTACAATTCGCCCTTTGTAGTTAGTTTTAGTTGAGCTCTACGAACTCATATGACATACAATGGATTAATAACATCGATTTATAATTTATGTCCTCTCAAAAGCTGTATTTTGGCCTCTTTATCCTTTTGTCCTACCCTAAACCCTAAACCCTAAACACCCACATTTAGTTGAGCTCTACGAACTTGTATCACATTCGGTGGAGGAATATCATTAGTTTAAACTTATTGTGGTTCAACAAGACTCTTTTTGTCGTTAGAGAGTAATTTGTCCACTCAAAAGCTATATGTTGGCCTCATTCTCCTTTGGTTCTACTGTACTTATTTCGTTACAATTCTCCATTTGTAGTTAGTTTTAGCTGAGCTCTACGAACTCACATGACATACAATGGATTAATAACATCGATTAAAAATTTATGTCCTCTGAAAAGCTGTATGTTTGCCTCTTAATCCTTTTGTCCTACCCTATACCCAAAACCCTAAACCCTAAACACACATATTTGGTTGAGCTCTACAAACTAGTATCACATTCGGTGGAGGAATATCATGAGTTTAAACTTATTGTGGTACAACAAGACTCCTTTTGTCGTTAGAGAGGAATTTCTCCACTCAAAAGCTATATGTTGGCCTCATTCTCCTTTGGTTCTACTGTACTTATTTCGTTACAATTCTCCATTTGTAGTTAGTTTTAGTTGAGCTCTACGAACTCATATGACATAGAATGGATTAATAACATCGATTTTAAAATTTATGTCCTCTCAAAAGCTGTATGTTTGCCACTTCATCCTTTTGTCCTACCCTAAACCCAAAACCCTAAACCCTAAACACGCACATTTAGTTGAGCTCTACAAACTAGTATCACATTCGGTGGAGGAATATCATGAGTTTAAACTTATTGTGGTACAACAAGACTCCTTTTGTCGTTAGAGAGGAATTTCTCCACTCAAAAGCTATATGTTGGCCTCATTCTCCTTTGGTTCTACTGTACTTATTTTCATTACAATTCGCCCTTTGTAGTTAGTTTTAGTTGAGCTCTACGAACTCATATGACATACAATGGATTAATAACATCGATTTATAATTTATGTCCTCTCAAAAGCTGTATGTTGGCCTCTTTATCCTTTTGTCCTACCCTAAACCCTAAACCCTAAACACCCACATTTAGTTGAGCTCTACGAACTTGTATCACATTCGGTGGAGGAATATCATTAGTTTAAACTTATTGTGGTACAACAAGACTCTTTTTGTCGTTAGAGAGTAATTCGTCCACTCAAAAGCTATATGTTGGCCTCATTCTCCTTTGGTTCTACTGTACTTATTTCGTTACAATTCTCCATTTGTAGTTAGTTTTAGTTGAGCTCAACGAACCCACATGACATACAATGGATTAATAACATCGATTTAAAATTTATGTCCTCTGAAAAGCTGTATGTTTGCGTCTTCATCCTTTTCTCCTACCCTAAACCCAAAACCCTAAACCCTAAACACACACATTTGGTTGAGCTCTACAAACTAGTATCACATTCGGTGGAGGAATATCATGAGTTTAAACTTATTGTGGTACAACAAGACTCCTTTTGTCGTTAGAGAGGAATTTCTCCACTCAAAAGCTATATGTTGGCCTCATTCTCCTTTGGTTCTACTGTACTTATTTCGTTACAATTCTCCATTTGTAGTTAGTTTTAGTTGAGCTCTACGAACTCATATGACATAGAATGGATTAATAACATCGATTTAAAATTTATGTCCTCTCAAAAGCTGTATGTTTGCCTCTTCATCGTTTTGTCCTACCCTAAACCCAAAACCCTAAACCCTAAACACGCACATTTAGTTGAGCTCTACAAACTAGTATCACATTCGGTGGAGGAATATCATGAGTTTAAACTTATTGTGGTACAACAAGACTCCTTTTGTCGTTAGAGAGGAATTTCTCCACTCAAAAGCTATATGTTGGCCTCATTCTCCTTTGGTTCTACTGTACTTATTTTGTTACAATTCTCCATTTGTAGTTAGTTTTAGTTGAGCTCTACGAACTCATATGACATAGAATGGATTAATAACATCGATTTAAAATTTATGTCCTCTCAAAAGCTGTATGTTTGCCTCTTCATCCTTTTGTCCTACCCTAAACCCAAAACCCTAAACCCTAAACACGCACATTTAGTTGAGCTCTACAAACTAGTATCACATTCATTGGAGGAATATCATGAGTTTAAACTTATTGTGGTACAACAAGACTCTTTTGTCGTTAGAGAGGAATTTTTCCACTCAAAAGCTATATGTTGGCCTCATTCTCCTTTGGTTCTACTGTACTTATTTTCATTACAATTCGCCCTTTGTAGTTAGTTTTAGTTGAGCTCTACGAACTCATATGACATACAATGGATTAATAACATCGATTTATAATTTATGTCCTCTCAAAAGCTGTATGTTGGCCTCTTTATCCTTTTGTCCTACCCTAAACCCTAAACCCTAAACACCCACATTTAGTTGAGCTCTACGAACTTGTATCACATTCGGTGGAGGAATATCATTAGTTTAAACTTATTGTGGTACAACAAGACTCTTTTTGTCGTTAGAGAGTAATTCGTCCACTCAAAAGCTATATGTTGGCCTCATTCTCCTTTGGTTCTACTGTACTTATTTCGTTACAATTCTCCATTTGTAGTTAGTTTTAGTTGAGCTCAACGAACCCACATGACATACAATGGATTAATAACATCGATTTAAAATTTATGTCCTCTGAAAAGCTGTATGTTTGCGTCTTCATCCTTTTGTCCTACCCTAAACCCAAAACCCTAAACCCTAAACACACACATTTGGTTGAGCTCTTCAAACTAGTATCACATTCGGTGGAGGAATATCATGAGTTTAAACTTATTGTGGTACAACAAGACTCCTTTTGTCGTTAGAGAGGAATTTCTCCACTCAAAAGCTATATGTTGGCCTCATTCTCCTTTGGTTCTACTGTACTTATTTCGTTACAATTCTCCATTTGTAGTTAGTTTTAGTTGAGCTCTACGAACTCATATGACATTGAATGGATTAATAACATCGATTTAAATTTATGTCCTCTCAAAAGCTGTATGTTTGCCTCTTCATCCTTTTGTCCTACCCTAAACCCAAAACCCTAAACCCTAAACACGCACATTTAGTTGAGCTCTACAAACTAGTATCACATTCGGTGGAGGAATATCATGAGTTTAAACTTATTGTGGTACAACAAGACTCCTTTTGTCGTTAGAGAGGAATTTCTCCACTCAAAAGCTATATGTTGGCCTCATTCTCCTTTGGTTCTACTGTACTTATTTCATTACAATTCGCCCTTTGTAGTTAGTTTTAGTTGAGCTCTACGAACTCATATGACATACAATGGATTAATAACATCGATTTATAATTTATGTCCTCTCAAAAGCTGTATGTTGGCCTCTTTATCCTTTGTCCTACCCTAAACCCTAAACCCTAAACACCCACATTTAGTTGAGCTCTACGAACTTGTATCACATTCGGTGGAGGAATATCATTAGTTTAAACTTATTGTGGTACAACAAGACTCTTTTTGTCGTTAGAGAATAATTTCTCCACTCAAAAGCTATATGTTGGCCTCATTCTCCTTTGGTTCTACTGTACTTATTTCGTTACAATTCTCCATTTGTAGTTAGTTTTAGTTGAGCTCTACGAACTCATATGACATACAATGGATTAATAACATCGATTTAAAATTTATGTCCTCTCAAAAGCTGTATGTTTGCCGCTTCATCCTTTTATCCTACCCTAAACCCAAAATCCTAACCCTAAACACGCACATTTAGTTGAGCTCTACAAACTAGTATCATATTCGGTGGAGGAATATCATGAGTTTAAACTTATTGTGGTACAACAAGACTCCTTTTGTCTTAGAGAGGAATTTCTCCACTCAAAAGCTATATGTTGGCCTCATTCTCCTTTGGTTCTACTGTTTCTTATTTTCATTACATTCTCCATTTGTAGTTAGTTTTAGTTGAGCTCTACGAACTCATATGACATACAATGGATTAATAACATCAATTTATAATTTATGTCCTCTCAAAAGCTGTATGTTGGCCTCTTTATCCTTTTGTCCTACCCTAAACCCTAAACCCTAAACCGTAAACACCCACATTTAGTTGAGCTCTACGAACTTGTATCACATTCGGTGGAGGAATATCATTAGTTTAAACTTATTGTGGTACAACAAGACTCTTTTTGTCGTTAGAGAGTAATTTCTCCACTCAAAAGCTATATGTTGGCCTCATTCTCCTTTGGTTCTACTGTACTTATTTCGTTACAATTCTCCATTTGTAGTTAGTTTTTGAGCTCAACGAACTGTGACATACAATGGATTAATAACATCGATTTTATAATTTATGTCCTCTCAAAAGCTGTATGTTAGTTAGTTTTAGTGAGCTCAACGAACTCACGTGACATACAATGGATTAATAACATCGATTTATAATTTATGTCCTCTCAAAAGCTGTATGTTGGCGTCTTCATCCTTTTCTCTCCTACCCTAAACCCAAACCCTAAACCTAACACACATTTGGTTGAGCTCTACAAACTAGTATCACATTCGGTGGAGGAATATCATGAGTTAAACTTATTGTGGTACAACAAGACTCTTTTTGTCGTTAGAGAGGAATTTCTCCACTCAAAAGCTATATGTTGGCCTCATTCTCCTTTGGTTCTACTGTACTTATTTCGTTACAATTCTCCATTTGTAGTTAGTTTTAGTTGAGCTCTACGAACTCATATGACATAGAATGGATTAATAACATCGATTTAAAATTTATGTCCTCTCAAAAGCTGTATGTTTGCCTCTTCATCCTTTTGTCCTACCCTAAACCCAAAACCCTAAACCCCTAAACACGCACATTTAGTTGAGCTCTACAAACTAGTATCACATTCGGTGGAGGAATATCATGAGTTTAAACTTATTGTGGTACAACAAGACTCCTTTTGTCGTTAGAGAGGAATTTCTCCACTCAAAAGCTATATGTTGGCCTCATTCTCCTTTGGTTCTACTGTACTTATTTTGTTACAATTCTCCATTTGTAGTTAGTTTTAGTTGAGCTCTACGAACTCATATGACATAGAATGGATTAATAACATCGATTTAAATTTATGTCCTCTCAAAAGCTGTATGTTTGCCTCTTCATCCTTTTGTCCTACCCTAAACCCAAAACCCTAAACCCTAAACACGCACATTTAGTTGAGCTCTACAACTAGTATCACATTCATTGGAGGAATATCATGAGTTTAAACTTATTGTGGTACAACAAGACTCCTTTTGTCGTTAGAGAGGAATTTTTCCACTCAAAAGCTATATGTTGGCCTCATTCTCCTTTGTTCTACTGTACTTATTTTCATTACAATTCGCCCTTTGTAGTTAGTTTTAGTTGAGCTCTACGAACTCATATGACATACAATGGATTAATAACATCGATTTATAATTTATGTCCTCTCAAAAGCTGTATGTTGGCCTCTTTATCCTTTTGTCTACCCTAAACCCTAAACCCTAAACCCCCACATTTAGTTGAGCTCTACGAACTTGTATCACATTCGGTGGAGGAATATCATTAGTTTAAACTTATTGTGGTACAACAAGACTCTTTTTGTCGTTAGAGAGTAATTTCCACTCAAAAGCTATATGTTGGCCTCATTCTCCTTTGGTTCTACTGTACTTATTTCGTTACAATTCTCCATTTGTAGTTAGTTTTAGTTG